>NC_053024.1:487822944-487997822 GCF_003073215.2 Triticum urartu
GGAGGAACTCGACGTGGTCCTCATGGACGTTAGAGCCATCCCACGAGCTTGACAGCGCCATGGGAGCAATGCGGCAAGGAGCAAGACGATGCGATGGCGGAGCGGCGCAGCAATGGGTGGCTGCGGCGGCGGAAAGAAGAAGAAGGAAGGCGAGGAGGGGCGGAGCGAGGGAGAGCGTGTGAGCCTCTGCCGCTCCCCCTCCTCCCCCTACTTATAGACCCGCGCGGCGGAGCCGAGGAGGCGTGGCGTGGGGGAACATGGGGATCAACTGCGCCCACTCCCCCACGTCCCGCGATTATTGCACCCTGATGGCGTTATAAAATCGCCGCGGGAAGGCGAGCGGTCCGCGTGGGCCGCAGAAGATCCGCGCTCGGGCCAAGGCCTAGGAGTGGCGGGCCCGGGCCTGCGGTGGCGTCCCATCGCGCGCGTGCACTGGCAGGATTTCCTTGCCATGTGGCCCGCGGGATGGCCTGCGGTCAGCTCGCAGGTCGACCGCGCTCCCGCCTATGAGAAACGGGGCTTTCCGAAGACGGCGCGCACAAGCACAACCGGCCCCTCAGGGTAGGAAGCTGACTGAGCTTCTCGTCCCTTTGTCAGCCTCGAAGCTCGACCAGCTTCGGGGACTACTGTCAGAGGAAATAACCATGGGTAGCCAAGCCGGCTCCCCCTAGCCCTTCTGAAAAAAAATTACGAGCCCATCCGACCCTCAAGAATCCAAGACATGGGGCCGCCTTCCCCTCGCCGGCTGTTTCCCAGGCCGACTATCGGAAGGCGGCCCGACTTCATCCTTCATGAAGAAAGCCGCGGGAGGGCCGGCTCTGAGGAGCCGGCCGCGAGAAGGCCGACTCCAAGAAGCCGGCTCCCATAAAGCGGTCGAGATCGTACCCTCGAAGTCTGCACCCACATAACGGCGATGTGACGGGGCGTGGCTACAGTAAAGCTTGCCACCCCCGAATCCCGAAGCATGCCTGGCACAGTGCGCCGTACGGGTGGCCATGACCCGTCCGGCGCGGCACTGTTGCCATGTTGACCCTGATGTCATCCACGACGGGCTGCCAGAGTGGCCCACGGGCGGTGGGCCCCTTCAGGCAGAGAGACACCCGAAGGCAGCCCGGCCTCCCCCAGTCGGCCCAAGACAGAGCCGGCTCTCCACAGCCGGCTTGCCACCCCCTCGAAGGAGACGCCCCATTAAGGAGACAAGACGCGGTGAGGCTACAACAATCACCCGCCGGATGTCGGCACTATAGCCACGCCCACCTCGGCGAAGCCCTCGTCACCAGGATTGAGCAACAGTAACCAGCCACCGATAAGGCCCTGGACAGTGGGGCCTGCCTGTCGACCAAGGAGCCGGCAGCCGGCGGGACCCACCAGCCGGCGGGCCCCAGCAGTCGGCGCGGAAGCCGGCGAGAGCAGACACAGACGGCCGGGCCCCGCGCCCGGCCGGATTACCATAATATCCCCGGGGGGTAGGCCTATATAAACCCCCCGGGACACCCATGCAAAGGGTTGACCCCTGCTAGTTTTAAACACCACATAGGGAGGAGAAGAGAGCGGGCAGAGCCCTTCTTCCTCCTCTGACAAAACAGCTCAAGGAGCATCGTGTAGCTACTTGTTCATCTAGTGATCATGCGGAGACCCCGCAGAGCAGCAGTAGGGGTGTTATCTCCACGGAGAGCCCCGAAGCTGGGTAAGATTCGCCGGCGTGCATGTCTTCGCCTCATCCCGCTTCCAGGCACCAGCGACGTCTTACTGGCTCCCACAATGATAAGCCACCCGTTGGCATATGTCGCACCTACCACCCGACAGGAACACAGTCCATTTTTAATCCAGGCGACTATTTGTTCGGTTTGATTTTTTGTTAACATCCTATTATGGAGTAACACGGTGTTTATTATAACCCGGCACGGTTTACATGGTAAACCGGCATCATATATAGGAGCTGCTATCTCCTCCAACAGGGTGGGTTTATAAAACTCCGCTTCAAGATTGGCCCAGCCAATTTCACGCTCAACGATGGCAGGTATTATGTATCTCAAAAATTTGGTCATATACTTAAAAAAATTCGGATGTTTTGATTTCATGTATGCAGACATCATATTCCGCCTGACGGTACAACCGCGGTGGCACTTTAATATTTTTTATTATAGAAAGTACTTTGGAAAGTTCATCACCCAAAGGAAGAGCAAGTTGCAGTAATTATGCACGGAGGCATACCAACATCAAAAGTATCAGCTAGCCTATTACAAGGCAACATGGTGCCCACAATAAGATCATTGTTTTTCGCAAGGAAGAAGCAGTTTTAAACCGGCTTCCGGTTCAAGCTTGGCCACCAGCCTGGCCTGATGGTTGTGGATCATCCCGCGCCGCTTCAGCTTCAGTTTCTCTACCCAGCGGCTGGAAATCAACAGTTGTCCAGTCGATTCCCATTAATGCTTGAAAGACAGCTTCATCATGGATCAGCAATGACGGGTCAATATCGGGAGCGTAAGTATGCTTACGGATTGGAGGGATAAGATTTTCCGATTCATGAATTGGTGCAGCTATTCGCTTGTTCTGATTGTCATATTGGGCTTGATAATGAGACAAGTCTGCTTCTTCAGCCAATTGACAAGCTAGCGGACGCACCTCCCGGTTTATTGCTCGTAGATCCGCTTCACCAAACTCTGACCCGTCTTCCTTCAAGCTGGGATAGCCCTGAGCCGCTTCAATAGGATCAAAATCCGGCACCCAAGCTTTTGCCCGGATTAAGGCATTGATCGCACCGGTTCGAGCAGCAGATTTCTTCAGTTCTTCAACCCGGGCAGGAAGCACCGACAGTTTCATCAGAGTGTCTTGAATCAAAGTGGGCGCCGGTTTGTTGTGGGATGCAGTACAGATGATACGCTGTGCACCAGTGTACAGTTGTTTGATCAACGTATAGGCGGCTTTCAATTTCTTCCGCACATCTGACCCCAAGTGACCAATGCGTGTCCCTGAAATATTATAAAGGGTTAACAAACCGGCAGCTCTGTAAGAAGGCAGAATCAATTCAGAAGTCAAACTGGCTTACCAAAGATAGCAGTGGTCATGGCATGCACGTGCCGCTTTATGCTGGTCAGTTCATCCGCCACCGGTTTTAGTGCAGCCTCGGCATCCTCGGCTCGTTTGATTAAAGCGGACTTTTCAGTGGCCCAATCCGCACGCTTCTTCTTGGAACTCTCCTTAAGCTGTTCCATGGCGCTTAAAGTGTGGCTAATTCCTCTTTTGCTTTGGAGGTTTCAGCTTGTTGGGATTTCAGGTTTTCTTGGAGACCGGCGACTTGGTTTTCTTTCATCTTCAGCTCAGCCTGCATGCAGACAGTTATATGCTTCAACAAAACGGTACAAGGATTGAAGTACCAACCACATAACAAGTTATGCACTTGGCACTTGGGGGCTAATGCATATTCTATCTTCATCTTTCAATTGCTTACAAAGTCCCAAGATCAATACAAGTATTCAACTTGGTACTTGGGGGCTAATGGCTATTTGCTCGTATATATTCTAATGCGGCAATCTCAATTACTTAAAGTACCGGTTCAACTACGCTAAGTTGAACCGGCCCTTGGGGGCTACATCAGCGAATTTCAAAGCATTAAGATTTATATTAGTAAGTCCCGGTTTGAAAGAAGGTTACAAACCGGCCCTTGGGGGCTAGGAGAGTCAGCAAGAATTGAAGCATACAAGCAGGAAAGAGCATATGGAAGTTACCTCATATTTATCTTTCATCATGTTAACCAGACCGGCTTCATAGTCACGACTAGTATACAGTCAGTTCAGGTAGCCGGAATGGATATCTTGGGCGTTCAGAGCAGCGTAAGTCGCCAGACCAGCATTCCACTTGCCTTTGCCAAAGGCAGCAAATTCTTCCTTGACAGAATGTTTGGACAAAGCGACAGGATTGCTTGGCTCTGTATGGCCAATGCCAGTAATGACAACCTCATCATCCTTGGTATCGTCGGTTTGCACTGGGGCTGTTGGCTTGTCAGTAGGCTTTACTAGACCGGTGTATTTCTCAATCCGGATGGAGCTTGTGGGCTGGTTGATAGGATTTGAGGTATCAATAGGTCTCTCTTCAGCAATAAGATCGTCATCTTGCTGCGGTGGATCATTGGGTATATCCTCAGGAATAACCGCTTCAAGATCTGGTGTCTTGCCCGGTTCAAGGACGGCATCTTCTTCGGCCGCTTTGTCCAGGCGAGCCTTCTTGCTTGGCCTAGGTTTGGCCCTGAAAGGAATAACAAAATCAAATACAGCATATGTTCCAAGGCGATGTGCTACAAATATTATGATAAGTATAGCTTACCCAAGCACCGTTTTGAGCGGTGGCAGCTGAGTAGCCGATGACTCGCTAGAGGATGAGTGGGAAGTAACCTGGTAATCGGAGTCAGATGGATTAAGAGGTTGACGAAAGTAGCCCGCTTTAGGACAAGCACTGACAAGCAAATTAGAGACCTCTGAGCGGCGTTTCCGAACCGGACTGTTCGGTAAACCGGCGGAGGTAACTACCTGGCCGCTGTGCCGGGTGGTGCGACGAGCTTCGTGCTGTTGGGTCTTCATAAGAAATTTGGGATCCAAATAAGCAAGAGGATGAGAAAATTTAACTTTCCGGTTTGCCTGAAGGATTTTTAGTGAAGGCAAAGGTTCTGAATCGGAAGAGAGAATAATTACCTCTACAGCATTAGCATGGCTGGCTTCGGCATCATCCTGACAAATATCATCATCAATAAGACGCATGAAAAATAAGCCAAGTGAGTCAAGCCCTACCTCAAGGTCCGGATTATCCACATCATCATCAGGGGCCGGATTAGAGGATGCAGTGGTTCTTTTCCTGTGGGCAGTCTTCTTCACAGCTTTAGTCTTTTGCCAGGTTGCTCTTTCCGGTTTGTCTGGTTTTTCTGGTTTCTCCTGCGGCAGTTTCTTGCTCCAAAATGGATCATTGCCCTGATTACACAGACACTGATATTAAACAATGACCAGATATATCAATAACAGATTCGGCAAAAAGAAAAATCAAAGTCCTACAGCTGGCGGTTTGTTGGTGGCACAGAAGGGAAGCAAGCCGTTTTTAGCACAGATGTGTTCCGGTTCATTCAGCATCTTATTCACAGACTCTGTGATTTCTTCATCGGTGAGCTGGATGTTGGAATGTTGCAGTGGGTCATCAACACAGCCAGTATACTCGCACATCAAACTGGAGCACTGACTAAGAGGCAGTATGCTCCATGATATCCAACAGCGAGCGATATCAACCCCTGTTAAACTATTGGCCATAAAAGCTCTGAGCTTTGACAGTTGAGGAGCATATTTGCTTCTCTCCTGGGCAGTCAGCCTTTGCGGAAAGGGGTGTGTATTGCTGAGCCGCTCCGGACAAAAGCCAGGCAAGGGATTCTCACCAGCAGGGGAGGTGTCTTTGCAATAGAACCATGTCTGATTCCACTCTTTGGGGTGGCTGTGCAGTTTGGCGTGAGGGTATGTGACCTATTTCCTTTTCTGAATCGCCACGCCACCCAACTCCGTATTGGAGCCGTCAGTAAACTCAGTATGGCGGTTTAGATGGAAAAGGTCTCTGAACAATTCCACTGTGGGCTCCTCTTGAAAGAATGTCTCACAGAGCACTTGGAAGTGACACATATTTGTGACAGAGTTGGGGCCAGTGTCTTGTGGATGGAGTTGGAAATCGGCTAAAACATCCCGGTAAAATTTAGAACCGGGCGGCTTAAAGCCCCGGGCTAAGTGATCTACGAAAACAACGACCTCTCCTTCTTGAGGTGTAGGAGGGCATTCTTTGCCAGGAGCCCTCCAATGGATGGTATCTTTGCTGCCTAAAGCGCTGATCAGGACTAAATCGTCTAGTTGAGCCTCTGTGACGCGAGAAGGAACCCAATTGCACTCATATACTTGCTTGGCCATGATGAAATCTACAAGGTAGAAGATCCCGGTTCAAAAATGCATTGATCAAAGGTACATTGGTATGTGCAATGTTAAACCGGAGACAGATCTATCTAAACCGGAGTTTCATGAAGCAACAACATCTGGCGGTTCAACAAGGGGACTAATGGTATATACCGGTTTGGCAATTTTTTCTACAAGGTTAAACCGCCTGATCTAAGCATTGAAACAGCTGAGATTGCGGATGGATGAGTATGCAGAAACAGATTTCACAAGATTTCTCTACAGCGTTGGATCTGAAGCAAGTTCAGAAAATAAGAAAAATATTCAAAAGCTCAAAGCAGAACAGTATTGAATCAATGGGCAGAAATATATGTGGGATCTATGGTCTTGGGCATGAAACTAAAGGCGGATACTAAAAGCTACCGCTACACAGAGCAGGGGTTCACAGATGCATCCAGGAGTTAGTATATGAACAGGAACAGGTGATGAACACTGCAAGAACACGAAACCCTAGAACAGATCTGTGTTGAGAAGAGCAGAAGGCTTACCAGAGTTGAGGAAGACGCGGAAGGTTGCCGCAGTGCTCTGGTGCGTTCAGGTTGATGCAGCAGCCAAGGTTGGTGCAGAAGTTGACGGCGGCGGCGGAACTCCGAGGCTAGTGACGCGAGGAAGACGATGAAGAAAGGCACGAAGGGGAGAAAAGAAATGACCCTTCGGTCCTATTTATAAGGCAAAAGGACGTGTGTCAGGCGCGACAATCAAGGGGCCATGAAACGGAGCTGTCGCCTCGATTTCCGCAGATCTATTAAACAAGGAAGCATAATGGATAGCTTCGTTATGACAGGTGACGTCACTCCGGTTTACAACAATCAGAGAAGATGACATCATGGCGGTTTACCAATTTATGAGAAGATGTTGAAGATGAAGTTTTTGTTAAAGGATTGACATGAACCCGTTCAAATCAATCTGGGGCCTAATGTTGGGGATATTACTGCTGGGCGTAAACCGGCCTATCTGGGCCGGGTCAACTTCATCTGTAGTTCAAGAGTGCTAAAGCCCAAGAAGACAGATGAGGGCTTAAGGCCCGTAGTCGGTTTAAGACTTGTAGCTGTAAACCGGTATTTGTATATAAACTTGTATTGTAAGTTAGGAATAAGGAGAGACCAACGCGGATACGAATATGGACCAGTGTTGGGACTTTCTGAACCGACGGGCGTCACCCGTGTATATAAGGGGACAGCCCGGCGGCGGTTCAAGGACAACGGACAACAACTCGAGACTTAGGCGAAGCTTGTTTGCTCCCTAGTCATCGAAACCCCATCAATTCCATCACAACTAGACGTAGGCTTTTACCTTCATCGAAGGGGCCGAACTAGTATAAACTCTCTTGCATCCCTGTGTCCGCTTTAACCCCTTCAAGCTAACCCGTCGTGATGGCTCCACGACTAAGTCCTTTCTCTTGGAGATCTGCCGTGACAAAACCACGACATTGATAGTAGTGTTACTATCTACAAAGCTCGAATTGTCGCAAAAATGTTTTCGACAAGTTCAAGGTGTTGACTACAATGAGATTTTCTCACTCGTATCGATGCTTAAAAGTCTGTCCGAATCATGTTAGCTATTGCCGCATTTTATGAAATCTGGCAAATGGATGTCAAAACTGCATTCCTTAATGGATTTCTCAAAGAAGAGTTGTATATGATGCAACCGGAAGGTTTTGTCGATCCTAAAGGTGCTAACAAAGTGAGCAAGCTCCAGCTATCCATCTATGGACTCGTGCAAGCATCTCAGAGTTGGAATATATACTTTGATAAAGTGATCAAAGCATATGGTTTTATACAGACTTGCGGTGAAGCCTGTATTTACAAGAAAGCGAGTGGGAGCACTACAACATTTCTGATAAGTATATGTGAATGACATATTGTTGATCGGAAATAATGTAAAATTTTCTGGAAATCATAAAGGAGTTTTTCAAAGAAAGACCTCGGTGAAGCTATTTACATATTAAGCATTAAGATCTATAGAGATAGATCAGGACGCTTGATATATTTTCAATGAGTACATACCTTGACAAGATTTTGAAGTAGTTTAGAATGGAACAGTCAAAGAAGGAGTTCTTGCCTGTGTTGCAAGGGGTGAAGTTGAGTAAAGACTCAAAACCCGACCACGGCAGAAAATAGAAAGAGAACGAAAAGTCATTCCCTATGCCTTAGTCATAGGTTCTATGAAGTATGCCATGCTGTGTACTAGACCTATTGTGTACCTCACCATAAGTTTGGCAAGAGGGTACAATAGTGATCCAGGAGTGGATCACTGGACAGCGGTCAAAAATATCCTTAGTGGAATAAGGAAATGTTTCTCGGTCATGGAGGTGACAAAGAGTTCGTTGTAAAGAGTTACGTCAATGCATGCTTTGACACCGATCTGGATGACTCTAAGTCTCAATCTAGATACATATTGAAAGCGGGAGCAATTAGCTAGAGTAGCTCCATGCAAAGCATTGTAGACATAGAAAATTTGCAAAATACATACGGCTCTGAATGTGGCAGACCCATTGACTAAATTTCTCTCACAAGCAAAACATGATCACTCTTTGGGTGTTAATCACATAAGCGATGTGAACTAGATTATTGACTCTAGTAAACCCTTTGGGTATTAGTCACATAGAGATGTGAACTAATCGCATAAAGATGTGAACTATTGGTGTTAAATCACATGACGATGTGAACTAGATTATTGACTCTAGTGCAAGTGGGAGACTAAAGGAAATATGCCCTAGAGGCAATAATAAAGTTATTATTTATATTTCCTTATATCATGATAAATGTTTATTACTCATGCTAGAATTGTATTAACCGGAAACTTAGTACATGTGTGAATATATAAACAAACAGAGTGTCATTGGTATGTCTCTACTTGACTAGCTCGTTGAACCAAAGATGGTTAAGTTTCCTAGCCATAGACATGAGTTGTCACTGTAGGTCGCATTTTCTGTCATGCATGTACATCCATGACAAATTTATGACAGAATCAAGATAGTCATACTTGTGCTGTCGTAAATGTGTTCCATGACATTGCCAAAATTATCATCACGGAAGTGTCCACTTCCATGACGATAAATCGCACGTCACAGACATGCTTTCGTCAAGGGTGACCGACACATGTCATCCACCGTAACGGAACACCGTTAAGCTATCAGGTCAGATTTTTGATCCGTTAACCCGTTAACAGTCACGACCAATGCCGATTTTCCACGTGTAAAATTCTCATTGGCTGACGGATCCACGTGTGAGCTCCGCGTTGGCACATGTGTCACTCATCCAACGGTCGAGATGGGCCTATGATATGTTGACACGTGGACCGGCCCAAAAGTGGCCCACAAAGTTTAAATGAGCCAGCCCAACCGAAGGCCCATAAGATTTAGCAGACCATAATGGGCCGGCCCAGATAAAGGCCCACAAAATTTAGCGGACCATAATGGGCTGGCCCAGCTAAAGGCCCACATGATTTTGTAGACCATAATGGGCCGGCCCAGCTAAAGGCCCACAAGATTTTGCGGACCACAATGGGCCGGCCTAGCTAAAGGCCCACAAGATTCTGTAGACCATAATGGGCCGGCCCAGCTGAAGGCCCAACATTCTCTGTCAAATCGGTCCGTCAATGGCCTGTCCTGAACTTGTCATCAAAGCGGCCCATGGTCACTTCTGGCCCGTTAACAGTCCGCTAAGTAATTGGTCCAAATTACGACATGGTGTATTTCTGGCCTATTAAAGGTCCGACTTCATTTGGGCCCATTTACAGGCCATCAAAACTTTCGGCCCATAAACGACCGTGAAGGATTTGGGTCATATTCGGCCATGTCTGATGCCTATTGTCATTTTTGGCCTATTGTCATTTTCGGCCTGTTAACGCCGGACGTAAACCATGGGCCATATGTGGCCCAACGTCATATTGGGCCCATTAAGGACCCATATAAAAATGACGATAATCTAGCCCGACCAAAGTTCCGGCCTGTTAAAGGCCCATGTATTAGGTCGGCGCATTTACGACCCGTCCGAATTTCGGCCTGTCAAAGATCCGCATCATAAATGGGCCACCATTTCGGCCTGCTAAGTCCAGTGGGTTATTTGGCACAATCAGGGCCCAATCTCACTTTCGGTCTATTAAAGGCCCATGTTTTTATGGGCTCGAGATATTTACACCTGTAAACGGCCTATTTATACTAAGGGCCCAAATTATGTTTAGGCCTGTTAAAGGCCCACTATGGGCACAGGCCTACTAGAAAAATATGAAAGCTTATGATGATTTAGGCCCAGATATTTTTAGTGGGCTACATGCCAATTTCAGCCCGTAATCGTTTTTAGCCCAATTGGAATGGGCCCGACGAATGTTGGCATGTTGGGATCCTACGAAGCTTTCGGCCGAATACATTACTAAGATAAACCTACACTATACAAAAATAGCGTCGTAATTACTGCAGCCTGAGCCAGCATCATAAATGTTGTATCACAACAAAATGAATTCCAACCATACAACAAAAGGCCTGTTGGCATAAAGTTTACAGTCCTTCCAGATAAAAGCACCATCAGATGTATAGAAGCACAGATCATTTGACTTGAGTGCTAATGTTTCAAGCTGTAGAATCTAATGGAGCAGCACGATCTCCACCTTTTTTCGGCCATTGCTCTTGAACAACGAAATGAATGTATGATAGTCTGGTTTCAAAACCATTCATATCTTGACGACATTTCTCAACCACTATTCTTGTTTCTGAAACAACGTCCATTAGGGATTGGACTTGTGTCTAGAGCATAGATATATCACTCTGTCTAGTAGGAAGATTTTGTTTAGTAGGCGATTTGGACGAGGTTACCTTGACAACCAACCCAGAATTACGCAAGAAGGTGCTTTTTGCACTATTAGTGGAGAGATACTGACGCACTGCAGCAAGAGGTGATATTGTGCCTGTAGTAGCCTCGTCACCTTCAGGTGGTTGTGGCTGTTCAATCATTTGTTCCATAGCTTCCTGAAAGTTTGAACTTGTAGATTAGTGTACCAGATAAGTTACTAATGAGACAAAAACAAACAAAGTAGGTTAAATGTTTATACATAACTTATTTTGGTGAACTACTGTAATACATTAGCATGTATTGTAGTGCCAACTACATAATAAAATCACTTTCGGAACATATGTCCATATAGCATGCCTACTGTATTGTGTATTTCCTCACATTCGTTGACATCTAACGATAAAGAGACATGGTTTAAAGTAGGATGAACATAGTATGACATCATTCATATCATGGTCAAACATATATAAAACAAACAGGCTATTTTATTATTGTGTGTGCACGTGAACATAACAACTAGATTATAGATCAAGACGAAAAGAATATCCTTCATCTCTTTTAAACCATGTAAGGTGAAATGATACGTTAAGACAACTATGAATAAAAGTGAACAGAGTAACTGACATTGACTGTAAACCAAGTAGTTAAATGAACACATCACAGTACCAATCAGTTCAAGGCAGGAGGAGTAAGGACTTACAACAGCGGCTTGAACTGGTGTGCTCATGCCCTTCATCTTGCTGGTGTGGCAATCCTTGAAGATTTGCACTGCATTCGGTTCAGGTTCTTTTTGGTCCGCACGGGCTTTCCTCTGTATTTGGAACAAGTCAATATAGATACGATAATATGGCACAAAAAAGAAGGAAGTAGCAGCTATTTACAAGAGCCTCACAGTGTGCAATATAGCTACGAGATCCTGTTGTCTGTTGGAATTTCACTTTAGAACGGTTGGTTTTGTTCTTCAAACAGTTAGCCTAGAAGAAGATACACTTGTAAGGCACATACATAAATACAAGTTCAATATGTGGTCTGATCAAATACATATAGCCTACCTGATACATTGGATCAGACCAGTGTTTAACGAGGGCTGTCCAGTCTTCATCTGTAATATATTCCACTGGAGATGTTTGGGCAATTTCATTGTTAGCCTTGCCTTCAAAGTGAGATTTTCTAAGGTGGTACCGATACTGTCATAGAGCAGACTGAAAAACATGAGTGCATGCTTGTTTAGTTGCATCATCTTTCGGATCCAACTTGAACCTCATCTGTTGAAAAAAGAATGTGAGTCTTATTAGGAGGAAGCTAGAAAGTATGGGACAGAGCAAGACAATATTACTAATTGCGATGAATAACATTACTTACGGATAAATGGTCAAGGAAGGTGTTAAACTGGGTATTGTCTTTCTCATTCCTGTAGTGGATCCACGTTGGGAGGATACGTGCATGACACCTAACGGCAACGGCTGCCTCTGATACTAACTTGGCTGACTCTGTAGCATCACATGGCCTTTTTAAACCTGCCTCAAAATGGATCTCCATTCTTCCTCCTTTAGATTTTGTTAATTTGTCAAGCATTATCCCTGATGTCTGTTTCCGCTTGCACCGTGGTGCTAGTTCAACAACGAATATGGAAAGTGTTAGTGTACATAAAACTGTGAGAGTACATATAAAGGAGCATGCAACTTGACTCGGTCAGGTACTGTCTTGGTGTTGATGCTCATGAGGTTCATCTGATCTTGCCAAGTCCTGTTGTGTTAGCAGTGCTTCGGAAGTAGTGTTAGGTGTGAAGGCAGCTTGGGAACTGGCCAGTTCCGGAGCAAACGAACAAGTAACTGGTTGAGATGCTGGTACAGTTGAAGCGGATGCTGCAGCTGGTGGAGCAGGTGATACTGTTTTTGTAGATTTAGCCGATGGACTTGGACCTTCTATCGCACTAGAAGTACCAGCAGAATCTCGATGGCAGAACCTTTTCCGTTTCACCCGACGAGTAACAGCACTCCCTACTATATTATTTTCCTTGCTCTTTTTTGACTTTGCCATGTCAAGTTGTGCCCACAACACAAAAGAATAAAATCACTCTTCAGAACTCATTGATGCATGATACAGACAATCAATACTTTGATGTAAGACAACCATATGAGGATGGAATATGTAAGAAAAGCAGGACAGCATGACATATTCACAGCTACGATGTGCAAACTAAGCAGAAGGATTTTCAAGAAAATAGAAGTAACGCAAGCTAGACACCATATGAAAGATGCAACCAATATTACTCTGCCAAGTTAAAAGTGTCTTGTCATAAGTGGCAATTCGAAAAATTAGAAGCAGTACAACGTACAAATCAATGCAAGATGCAACCACTATCAAACTGCCATGTTAAAAGCGTCCAATCATGAGTGACTGATGCAGGATACACAACAGCAGTACTTTGATGTAAGAACATGGTATGATAGATAGACGCAGTGTATTCTAGATACAGAAAGCCATGTCATATGCACATGTATAACGTATAAACTCAGCAGGTGCAATTTAATCAAAATAGAAGAAATACAGGCTAGACAACATATGCAACATGAAACCAATTATCACACTGTCAACCTAGAGCAAGAACCTGCGATGGTGGAGTACGAGAGATGACCTCATCATGTAGACTTGTGACTTCAACTTCATTAGCACTAGCAGTGGCAAATCTAGAGAGTCTCTGTTTGCGTCGGTGCGGAGGACCACCAACATCCCCTAACTTACTCTTTTCCTTCCTATTTTATGATATTGCCTTATGAAGTCAAAACCACAAGAAGATGAATAAAATTAGCTCTACATAACTGGTTGATGCATGATACAGACGAACACTACTTTGATGTAAGGCAAGCGCAGGATAGGAGGATGGAATATATACAAAAAAAAGACAGCGTTTCATATTCACATGTACGATAGGAGGATGGAATATGTATGAAAAAACAGTAAGCGGAAGGCATTTCAACAAAATTAGAAGAAATGAAAACTAGGCACCATATGAACATGCAACCAATATCACTCTATTAGGTAAAAAGTGTCTCGTCGTAAGTGCCATTTCAAGAAATTAGAAGCAGTACAAGCTAGAAGACAATGCAAGATGCAACCTACATCACAGTCCCAAGTTAAATGTGTCTTATGGGTAAGTGGTCGTTGCAGGTATAAGTTGTAAGCTACGTAGATGCAATTCAACATAATCAGAAGCAATACAAACTAGACATCATACAAAAAACGCAACCACGTATAACAGTTCCAAGTAAGAGCAAGCACCTGTGATGGTGGAGTAGGAGAGATGTGCTCATCATGTACACGTATGTTCTAGAAACAGGAACACGTGTCATATTCACAAGAATTATGTGTAAAGTAAGCAGATGCAATTCAAGTTAGAAGCAATACAAGCTAGACATCATACGCAACATGCAACCACATACAATAGTGTCAAGTTAGAGCAAGCACCTGTGATGGTGGAGTAGGGGAGATGTGCTCATCATCTACACAGCTACGTTGACTGTCCAGCCTTGTGTTATCTTGCGAATCTTGTTGGGAGGATGGCGGAGTAGAATCTGTAGAGACCCCCTATTTGAGTTGCTCCGAAGGACCACCATCATCCACTGCCGAACTAATTTCCTTCACCTGTAATGATTTTGCATTGTGAAGTCAAACCAATAAGAAAAAGGAATAAAATTCGCTCTTCAGAACTCATTCATGCATGATACTGATGAACACTACTCGGATGAAAGGCAAACACATGATGCGAGGATGGAATATGTATGAAAAACAGGATGGTGTGACATATTCACACCTATGATGTGCTAACTAAGCAGAAGACATTTCAACAAATTAGAAGCACTGCAAGCTAGACACCATATGAAAGATGCAACCAATATCACTCTGCCAAGTTCAAACTGCATGGCGTTTCAACAAATTAGAAGCAGTACATGCTAGAAATCATATGCAAGACACAACCTATATCAAAGTGGCGACTTAAAGGTGCCTTATCATAAGTGACTAATGCGGGATATGCAAGAATAGTAGTCTGATGTAGAAACCGGAACACATGTCATATTCACATGCATTATGTGTAAAGTAAGCAGATGCAATTCAACAAAGTTAGAAGCAATACAAGCTAGACATCATACGCAACATGCAACCACATATAATAGTGCCAAGTTAGAGCAAGCACCTGTGATGGTGGATTAGGGGAGATGTGCTCATCATCTACACAACTACATTGACTGTCTAGCCTTGCGTTGTCTTGCGAATCTTGTTGGGAGGATGGCGGAGTAGAATCTGTAGAGAACCTCCGTTTCAGTTGCCTGGAAGGACCACCATCATCTAATGCCTTGCCAATTTCCTTCAGCTTTATTGATTTTGCACTGTGAGGCCATACCGACAAGAAAAAGGAATATCATTCGCTCTTCAGAACTCATTCATGCATGATACTGACGAACACTACTCTGATGAAAGGCAAAGTCATGATATGAGGATGGAATATGTACGAAAAAATGGACGGCTTGACATATTCACACCTATGATGTGGTAACTAAGCAGAAGGCACTTCAACAAATTAGAAACACTGCAAGACACCATATGGAAGGTGCAATCAATATCACTCTGCCAAGTTAAAACTGTCTCGTCATAGGTGGCGTTCATCAAACTAGAAGCAATACATGCTAGAAATCATATTCAAGACGCAAACCAATATCACACTGCCAACTTAAAGGTGTCCCATCATAAGTGACTGATGCAGGATACACAAGAAGAGTAGTTTCATGTAAGAAGGTGTGATAGACAGATATAGTATGTACCAAAAACAGGAAAGCGTGTCATATTCACATGTATCATGTGTAAGCTAAGCAGATGCAGATTACACTAATTAGGAGCAATACGAGCTAGACACCATATGCAACATGCAACCAGATATCACACTGCCAAGTTAGAGCAAGCACCTTGGATGGTGGAGTCACTACTAGGAAAAGGGCTATAGATAGGATTGACACTAATGACGCACCAAGGAAGTAGTGCGCCACTACTATATACTAATGGCGCACCAGTTGGTGATGCGCCATTAGTGTGGAAGACACTAATGGCGCACCAGAAAACTCGTGCGCCACTAGTGATAAATTTTTATTATTATTTTTTTTACATACATACTAATGGCGCATCCTATGTCTAGTGCGCCATTACTAGTTATTACTAGTTCTAACTAGTAATGGCGCACCAGACAAGGAGTGCGCCAGTACTGAATTTTTTTTATTCTTTTTTTTTGCAAAACTAATAATGGCGCACTGCTTCACCGTGCGCCATTAGTAGTTTAAACTACTAATGGCACACCCTGTAAAAGTGCGCCATTAGTATATATTTTGATATCATGAATATTTTTAAATATCATGGGCACTTTTTGATATCATGAATATTTTTAAATTTCATGGGCACTTTTTGAATTCATGAATATTTTTTCAAATTTGATGATATTTTTTCATATTCAATATGATAAAATATTGAATATTCATGAGGACACTCGATCTCGATCCCCCTCCATCTCGATCTCGATTCGCCCTCCATCTCGATCTCGATCCCACCCGCGCCTCCTCTCCCCTCTTCATTTTAAAAAAAATAATAATAATAAAGTGTAGACTACAATTGTTGTTAAACAACAATTATTACTTTTTTTATAAAAAAATATTACTGTTTCATATTCATATTCATTTTCTAAAAAATTATTACATGCAACAAAAAAAATTACTTATGGCGCACCTCTGGCTGGTGCGCCATTAGTAAGATTTCCCCTAGCTAATTCCCTCCCTCTCGCCAGATCCCCTTCATCCCTCTCCCTCGCCCCCCTAGCTAATTCCCCCGCTGCCCTGACCCACGCCGCCGCGATGACCCCCCGCACCCTCCGCCGCTCCACCGCCGCCGACGACCCACCGCACCCTCCCCCGCTCCACCGCCGCGCCGACCCCCCGCACCCTCCCCCGCACCGCCCGCCGCCGACCCCCTGCACCCTCCCTCGGCCCGCTCCACCGTGGCCGCCGACACCCCGCACCCTCCCCCGCTTTTTGATAATATTTTCAAATAACAAATTTGATGATATTTTCAAATAACAAATTTGATGATATTTTCAATTAAAAATAAAAAACAAATTTGATGATATTAAATTTTTTTTGATGATATTTGATGATATATTTTGTTCTAGTCCTCATGAAAATAACAAATTTGATAAAAAACAAATTATTAGATGCAACAAGAATTAATGAAAAAAAGAAGTTACTAATGGCGCACCAGAGAATGGTGCGCCATTGCTATGAGTGTTTTTATGGCGCACCCCTCGACGGTGCGCCATTACTAACATTCCCCCCTCTATAGCTGGATACCCGGCCCTTCGCCTGATACCTCCTTCCCTCTCCCTCGCTAGATCCCCTTCCATCCCTCGCCACACCCGCTCCGGCTCCCCCGCGCCGCCGCCCCCGCGCCCCCCGGCCCGCGAAGCACGTGGCCGCCGGCCTCCCCACGACCAACCGAGGCGCCCAGGAGGACCGTCGTCGTCTTCCTCTTCGACTACGAGGACCCGGACGAGCTCGGACGCCCTCGAGCCACCCCTTCGATGCCGCCGTCGACCCCGACCCCTCCGGCGACTGGCCACGCCCGCCCAGGTACCTCTCCTCCTTCCTCCCTCTCCACCCTTCCTCCCCATTCCCTCCCTCCCTAGTTCTTCTTGCTATATGGATCAGAACATATGGAGCATTACTATTGCTATATGGAGCATTACTATTGTTCTTCTCTGAACCATTACCATTCCCTCCCTCCCTAGTTCTTCCGCCCCATTAATTTGCAGGATCAGAACAAGTTTGTAACAGGATGCTCTACAATGTTGATTAGGTGCATTACTATTGCTATATGGAGCAGCAATTTACTATTGCTATATGCTCTAGTTTGTATCAATGTGATTGTAGTTTTTCTTGTCATCAAGTTTAGTTGATGTTTATTTAAATATAGCTTATATGATCAGCCACTCTATGTATGATTGTGGCTTGAAGGTTCTGGAAGAATGTTTTTCCTTCAAATTCTATCTGGTGGCATTGTCCTAGACTCCCTAGTTGTGTTGTTAATTGTGCTTCTATTAAAAGAATTGGGAGTTACTCACTGTACTAGAACTCTGTAGGTTGAATTTTGGTTAAATAATACTGACGTTATGAGGAGCAGAGACTTGGACCTTGTAATGCACTATCAGTACAAGGAGAATCGGTACAGATGCTCCATTTACATTGCTACAGAGGACCACCATCATCGCCTTCCTTACTCTTTTCCTTCCTCTTTATTGATTTTGCCCTGTCAAGTCAAACCCACAAGAAAAAGGAATAAAATTTGCTCTTTAGAACTCATTGATGCATGATACTGACGATCACTACTTTCATGTAAGGCAGCCGCATGATAGGAGGATGGAATATGTATGAAAAACAGGACGGCGTGACATATTGACATGTATGATGTATAAAGTGTAAACTAAGCACAAGATGCTTGAACTTGTTAGAATCGATGCAAGTTAGAAACCATATGAAAGATGAAACCAATATCACTCTGCCAAATTAAAAGGGTGCCCTTACAAATGTATTTGACCAAATTAGAAGCAATACATGGCAACAGGCTAGAAATAATATGCAATATGCAACGAATAAAGGTGACTCATCGTAAGTGATTGATGCAGGATACAGAAGAGAGGTAGTTTCATGTAAGAACAAGGTTAACACATAGATGTAGTGTGTACCAAAAATAGGAAGGCATGTCATATTCACAGGTATAGTGTGTAAACTAAGCAGATGCAATTTACCCTAATTAGAAGCATTACAAGCTAGACACCGTATGCAACATGCAACCACATATCACAATGCGAAGTTAGAGCAAGCACCTGTGATGGTGGTGTAGGGGAAGTGCGGTCTTCAGGTACAGAGCTACGTTCAATATCTTCATTTAGGCTTGCTATTTCTTGAGAATCATGTGGAGAGGATGAAATTGCATTCTTTATAAGAGTATTGTGTCTCATATTAACCCACCCGCATGACTGTCTCATCATAAGCGATAGACGTAGGATACACAAGAACAATAGTTTGATGTAAGAACATGGTGTGATAGGCAGATGTAGTATGTACCAAAAACAGGAAGGTGTGTCATATTCACATGTATAATGTGTAAGCTAAGGAGATGCAATTTAACAAATTAGGAGCATTGATGAGGGATACACAAGAAAAGTAGTTTGATGTAAGAACATGGTTAATAGAAGGGCTTATTCCATCTGTGCCCCCAATTCCTTAGTTGTGCTCAGTTTTCCCCACGCTTCAAACTTTTGCTCACTTTTCCCCATTCCCTTAGCTGAAACTCTCACAAATGTTCGTAACAGACGTTTGCCATCTTGGCCGTTAACAGAATTGTGGGGCGTTGGACTCTGTTGACTGTGGCTGTGACTTCGCTGGTTGGGCCGTGTTTGTGTTCATAGGACGGGCATGTTAGTTTGTTGGTAATAAATTAAAAAAGCCTGCTATCGATGGATGCAACCTGCTATGCATGCCCGGCTTTGGCATCGATGTAGCCTTCTATGCATGCGAACACCGCCACGCACGCATCTAGTGACCTAGACCTAATCGCATGCATGCACGCCGACACGCACGCATCGATCCGTGCCGCACGGTTGCCGGTGGATTCAGTCGCTCCGTCGCGTCGTTTCACGCGTCACAGGCATACGTGCCGGTGGCAGAAGGGGCAGGCTGCACGCACGGTCGCGTCCATATGTTGAGGCATTGGTTCACGCCGCAGGCTGCACGCACGCTCATGAATGGGAGGCAGGCAACCGCCAACACAGAGCACGCAGAAGGGGAGGCAGGCAACCGCCAACACAGAGCACGCAAAGCACGCTCGCATCGATTCACATTCACACATTGATGATCGCATCTCGGTTCACGCACGCACTGAGTCACGATCTACGCCGGCCGTTTGCGCATGTACCCACTTCGTCTCCCTCGGCTATTTAAACTTCCCTCCATTGCCTCTTCTTCTACAGATCCATCTGCGCCTCCAACTTCTTCTCTTCTTCCCCCAAAAGCCAAAGCCGTTCCACTCAGTGAAGCGAGCAAGATGCAGTACAACGTGCCGACGTTCCAAGCGCTGCCCACCGTGCCGGAACGGCGGGACCCCGCCAATGTCGTCGTTGAGGAATCCCTCCGCGTGTGGGTGTTCTCCCGCTGGAGGGGAAGCACTGAGCGTGCACGGGGGTTCCTTCGTGCGGGCTTCCACCACCTCCCGGCGGGCTCGCCGCCCATGTTCAACCTCGTGGAGCAGCGTCCCCACGCCAATGCTCCAGTGGTAGGGCTCATCATCCACTTCACCAACAGGTTCGACGCCTACTACCTGCTCGGCAAGGTGTATTGGTGTGGGTGCGAGTTCATCGCATTCACGACCTATAACATCTTCACCGACTTCGAGAGCGTCTTCCCCGCTCGCAACCGCATGCACAGCCTCCCGTACTACCTCGGCGACAACGGCCTTGAGGAGGAGGAGTACTGAAGCCGGCGGCGAAGAAGACGGTGTTGCCCTAGCTACCCTATCTATCTACTATGTAGTGTGAGTTTGGTGTGTGTGTTGCCCGAGCTATCTATGTAAGGTTAAACTATTATCTATCGGTGTCTATGTAAGAACTTATGTTGCCCTAGCAACCCTATCTAAGTTAAGTTATGTGTGTTATATTAATGCTTTGTTATGTTTGTATTTTTTTTGTCCCAAGTTTAGACACGGCTAATTGGCGTGGGAAAAATTAACCAAACAAACTAAAAATGATGTGTTTATAGATGCCTTCTAAAAATAAGAACATATTGTACATTTGTACATGGCTTTGGTTTGAGAGCTCTGTATTTTTTAGGTATTCAAAGAATACTTTGGTTTTCAGAAATATTGAAGTATCAAATACTTTGAGATATTTGGCTTTAGTCAAAAGTGTAGTTTTTACTACACTATGTTTGAAGTATATAAAAAAGAGGGTTAGACCTCTTTTTCTAATCATGAAGTATTGGTTCGCTAGGCATAATAATACTGCAGTTTGCAAATACTTTGATTCTAAAAAATGAAGGGACCCATAAAGGAAAGCCAAAAAAATTCCTCAATGAGATAGAAGAGATTGGGCAATCAAATTAATGAAAAAAGCAATCAGAAACAAAAAAGAACAAAGCAATCCTTCCTAAACAAAAAAAGAAACATCGCTTGTTTCTGGGCTTCTTTTTGGGCCACCGAACTAGGTTTTTTTAGCAGAACTGACGAACTCGAGGACAAAAGTTTGGCAAGTTTGAGAGAGAAGAGATGAACTTGATGTATATTCCTTGTGCTCCTCAAGTAATACTTACTGTCATCTGACAAGCTATGGTATGATCCAATACTCGAGGTTATTAGCTAACAAAATAATCCTATCACTGAACTGGTAGTTGTTTTCTGCCGAAACTGAAAGTGTCGAAACTTAACAGTAAACTGCATACATTCAGTGATCGATAGTTGCACTAAACAGAGTTGCATTTGAGATAAATAGACTTGGATTCCTAAACAGTGGCAACAGCAGTAGACAAACATCTCTAACGAGAGATGGCCATCAAGTAAAAAAATTCCTAGAGCAAGTATTCCTAAAGCTATCAGATTGGATTGCTTCTTCAACTCCATCAGCTTCTTGAAGTTCTTGTTCATCTTCTTCAATTCCGTCTTCAGTTCGACATCTACCACCGTCGGGTATTCCGGACGCGCTGCTGCTGCCGAAGCGGCACTGTCATGGGGAAGATTGGACTCGTGGATTGCATTCCCCCTCGAATCCAGCAAGCCCGACCCTTGAAGCCTCTGGATGTAATCATCCATCCACTCGAAATGGTGGCATTTCTTCATGATCTGAAAACGAAATCATGTAACCTAAATCCAAATCTGATAGATTTTTTGAGAAATTAGAGATAAAGGATGCGAGGAAAACTTAGATCTAACCTGCCCCTCCGGCTTGCTCTCGCATTTGACGAACTCGCGCCCAAAGTTCCCATTCTTCTCCTCCTTCGAAGTCAACCGCTTCATTGGCGCAGTCCGTGGGCAGTCAGGGCATCGAGCCATCGGCACTGGACCATACACCGGCCACGTGGAACGGGGGGCTGCCGAGGAGGTCGACATATCGCCCGAGAGGAAGAAACAGAGAAATTGCTTGAGAGGAAGAAGAACGAGAAGATGGGGAAAGAAACAGAGGAATTGCTCGATCTGCTCGATGCCTTTGTTTGTCTGATGGAGAAGAGGAGAAGGGGAAGCTATATTGACAATTTGCCACATTGTATTTTGTAGTTTCAATTTTTGAACCAACTCTTAACACTGACATGTGGTGGTCATGTGCGAAAAATACAATTTCATATGTAAAGTGGGGCAGATCGTAAAAAACCCGAGAAGGACAGTGCAGTAGCCAATCAGGATGCATCACGCAGATCGCGCATGCCTGTCCCACATCTGACGGGTGGTGTTTGGCGCTTGGTAGGATCCGACGGCGCATGTTCGATGCTAGGGTTTGCAGCATTTCTGCGGGGTTATGAGCGAGTCAACGGGGTTATTATGGTTTGACCAGATTTCAAATGGCCATAATTAAATTAGAAAAAATCGCAAAAATATAAAACAAACATAATTCGTCCGTTTATGAGACCTAGTTACCATAAAAAAATATAAACTCGGTATAGGGGCGTTTTTTTGAAAAATCATTTTTTTGAAGTGATCTGTCGAAATCAAGTTCAAATGTTTTTAAAAAAATCAAAAAAAATTCAAAATTTTGTAATTCTTGCGCACATAGCCGTCATATGTGACAAGGTTATGAGAAAAAATATAAACTTGGTCTAGGTCATTTTCATGAAAAAAGTCTTCACACAAATGAGCTATCACCTATGAACATTTTTAGAGTTCGTAGAATAGGGAGAGAGGGTTTAGGGTTTGAAAAAAAATCAAAATAATTAAAAAAAATCATAAAAATCTCCATAGCTTCATTTTGGAGTGAGTAAGAAGGATCTGAACTTACTTTTTCATTTTCATATCTAAAACATGTTATTTGACGGTTTTGAATTAAAAGCATATTTTTTTGAAAAAAATGTAGTAATATGAATATTAATCAATAAATAGTGAGACTTTGTTTTTACCCTATATATATGGAACAAGTGTTAATAAAAATATGTATGCCTCATTTAGGCAAGGTCAAAAAAACTTGATTTCAAATAGGGCTGTTTACCCTAGTTTTCGATCTCGTTTCTAGCACATTTCTCATTCGGACTGTTCACCTACGAATATTGGACTTCAAATGCTCGATCAAATACACCGCATAGAGCAATGAACCTCCAATGTTCAACTTCAACTTTGACTCGAATCCAAATTTTGGCCCAAATTCAAATATTGATTTAAATTCAAATTTTGATGGAAATTTGAATTCTGACTCAAATAAGAAACCAAAGTAGAAGCAACATTATTACAACTGATAAGTTATCATAGTAGCTCAAATCTACCAAGTTTTAAGATGCCAACATCTTAATACAAATCTACCAAGTTTTAAGCGATCCACTCGCCCTCAAATTGACAACACAAACATTTCCCAACAACTTAATTCAAATTTTTGACTTGCTCCTTCTGTTTGCAGTTGGCTTCACCATCTTGCTCCTGGTTTCCCTAGTTGAGATGCTCTTTTCTTTCAGACTCTTGTTCCTTTTGATCTTGGGCTTTACTTGGGGTTTTCCTCGTGGAGGTGCTGATGGAGTAGTTGCACTCGCCGAGCACTTGACGACCATTTGACGGTCATCTATGGGTTCAGTAATCTTTAAAGGCACAATTGGAAAAATTACGCCCTCCTCTTCCTCTCTTATAGATTCAAAACCATCAAAGGCCATGGTTTCAAAATCTTCTGCTTCCTCATCTCTTGGCCTTTTCTCCCTAGAGCTGGTAAATAAAATTATAAGCCATAGGCAAAAAAGAGAACAAATGCAAACAAAAGGGTAGCTGCATTCTACAAAGGGTGCAAACACATACCAAGATGCTTCATTTGCTGCTGCATTCTCCACTGCATCTTCAGTCTCCATTGCTGCTGCATTCTCCTCAGCATTGGCTGCTGTCCATCTTTCCTCCTCTCCAAATGATGCATCCACTGCATTGGTACAAAGCCTAGCAATATGCCCCAGAACTCCACATTTTTTGCAAGCACGCTTCTTTGGTAGACGACCCTCCTCACCTGCTCTAATCCTCTGGTTCCTTGGTCTTCCTGGTGGTCTAGTAATGACAGGAGCGTGGAGTTTGAACCCTGGATCTACTATGTTCCATTGATCTTTCCCCAATATTGCAGGCACATTGTCAGCATAAGCGGCCATAAATTTGGCAACAGAGAAATACTCAGAGCAATATTGATCAACTTCACCATCTGCACCCCCGATAACGGTCATCAGATGTAGGGCATGTATGCATGGCTTCCCACGGATCTGCCATTGCCTACAAGTACATTCTCTAGTACTTAGGTTCACAGGATACCTCCATACCCTATTTTTAGTGTCAGTATAGGTAACCTCTCCCTCATATGTACCAGATCGAATACATTTCATCTTCAGTCCTCTTGCCTTCAAGTGCAATGCCTTAATCAGTGATGGGAGCATTTGATGACCAACATATTGTGTTTCTGCAATTCTTTTGCGAAGAGCCATCTTTATCATGATCATTTGCCTCATCTTGTCAAATGCTTGCCACAACAAGAGCCCTTTCACTGACTTGAACTTTGAATTGAAGCATTCTGCAAGGTTACTGGTCACATAATCTACTTTGCAGATTTCGTTGAATTTGCTTCTTGACCACACCTTGCCATGATGTGCATCCATGTACTCCTTCACAAGAGGATTTTGAGCATACAACACTCTCAAATGGTGTTCATGCTTCCTTTTGCTGCATGTGTATGATGCTGGCCATAAGTTCTCATCATAAACTTTACCTTTGAACTTCTTTTTGAAATTATGCGCTAGGTGTCGCATACATTCCCTATGCTCCACTCCAGGGAATACAATTTCCACTGCACTCTCTAAACCCTTGCAAGCATCTGTGTGTATAGCTAAACTTGGGGGTGTGCCTATAATGTTGCGCAACTGCTGCAGAAACCAGACCCAACTTTCCTCAGACTCTGCCTCCACCACACCAAATGCAACTGGGAATAGCCAGTTGTTTCCATCAACTGCAGAAGCTGCTACTAGCTGTCCTCTCCATCTTTCCAGTCAAATGTGTAGCATCTACAGCCAAATAGGGCATGCAACCATCTAGAAACCCCTGCCAGCAAGCCTTGAAACAAACAAAAGCCCTTCTGAAGCACTCCTTCTGAAATGACTTCCCTTTTATTTTGAATGGAACTGTATGCTTGTCAATCTCTACAACACTCCCTGGACTTGCCATCTCCACTTCAGCTTTGAAAGTGTAAAGCAGCTGAAAACTGTCATTCCATTGACCATTAATTCTGTCAAGAGCCTTTTCCCTAGCATTGAAAATTCTCATGTAAGGAATTTCTATCTTGTACTTCTCAAAAAGCTTCCCATGGAGTGTTGTTGGACCAAGTCCAGGTTCTTCTCTCAGCCAATCCAATATAGCATCTGCCACCCACCTAGTTTTTGCTAGCTTGGTTTTGGCCTTCCCCCCTCCCCCTCTAGGTGGACAGGTGTGCTTGTGTGGGCTTTTCTTTATCTGAAACAAAATAAAAGGGTAAAGAACAGTTAAGAAACCTTACTCAATGATCTGAAACTAAATTACTAACTGAACTTGGATTACCTGAATATATTTGCTCTTTCTCATACGAGATGCATGCAACTTCCACCTACACATAGGATATGGACAAAAAACTGTGAACCTTACTGGCTCACTCCTTTTAATCTTATAGGTGTTTTCAGATATAATGCACCATGTTGTCACTGCATTCCGACAGTCCACCATTGATTGGAAAATGGTACCTACACTAAGCTCAGGTTTTTCCCTGTTCCACTCAATTGTTGGGATGTCATCACCATCGTATTCATCCTCGATTAAGCTATCCATGTTCTCCACCTTCTCTTCATCGTCAGTGTCATCAAACCTAGCTTGGCTGATGGGCTCCTCCATATATTCGTCATCCACTGCTTGCTGACAGGCTACATCGACCAGTTCAGGAAACATCATCTCGTCTTCATCATCATTTGTAGGCACTGCCTCGTCAAGTGCTGCATCTTCTTCTACACCAACTGCAGAAGGTACACGAGAAGCAGCAGCTGAATCGGAACCAGAATTGGCAGCAGGCATGTTGTGGCTCCATGAACCACTTGCTTTACTTGGTGTCGACCTACAAGGAGTGCCGGGGTGCTGGCTATTTGCACAGACAGATGATGTCTGAACTCCCTTCCCCTTCGCCCGTTCTGCGCGTGGCTAAAGCACATCGATTTGGAGTTTACCGAATCGGCAGCCAGGAATCCCAGCAGAAAGCAACGCCATATGATCGTCGCAAGTTAGTGGGAGAAATATTTGCTCGTCACTGCTGAAGTAATTCAGTTCAACAGCATCGGCATCACTCCAGGGATAGGTGTTTCGGAGCTTAGCTTGCAAATCTTTGAAAGACATGCTGGTTTCTACCACTTTGGGATAGAAAAATGATGAAATCAAATGCGGTTTAGTACCATGCAGCACACTAGTTTCCATTCTAATCGCCAGTCCGAAAGCCAGCGCGGGATCAATCCTATTTTGTTGGGGAAGGAAACAAAGGCTTCAGTTAGCTGGGTAAAATCGAGCACAAATTCGAATGATTCAAGCAAACAAAAGTCAAATACGGCCTACAATACGACTTAGAACGTCAATTTGAGAGGAAACAATGCTTACCCAGGTTTAATCCATGAATTATCTCCCGCGGATTCGACCCAATCCTCTCCATGATCGACTGCATTCCGAGCGTCCTCACTCAACATCGCTATGTAATCCCAGATGGGGGGTGGGCTATATCTGGCGGAGACGTGGCGTCGCCGACGAACGGACGAGGGCATAGGGTGGAGGAAACAACTGCGGTGGATGCGGCAAGACGCCGGCAGAGGGGGCGGGGCGGCGCTGTGTAGTGCGGCCTGTCTAGAACTGTTTCAGATTCAGACAAGCTACCCAATACGTGTCTCCTTGCGGTCCCACCCGTCAGCAAGCAACAGTCAGATGAAGACTCGGCCCCACTCGTCAGCAATTAACGGTCAATGGACGGTCAAGACGACAAACGCCCGCTATGAGCATTTATGAGAGTTTCAGCTAAGGAAGAGGGGAAAAGTGAGCAAATGTTTGGAGCGTGGGGAAAAGTGAGCACAACTAAGGAACCAGGGGCACTAATTTAAATATCCCTTAATAGAAAGACGTAGTATGTACCAAAAACAGGAAGGCATGTCATATTCACAGGTATAATGTGTTAGCTAAGAAGATGCAATTTACCCTAATTATAAGCATTACAAGGTAGACACCATATGCAACATGCAACCACATATCACACTGCCAAGTAAGAGCAAGCACCTGCGATGGTGGTGTGGGGGAATTGCGGTGATCAACTAGAGAGCTACGTTGAATATCTTCATTTAGCCTTGCTGTTTCTTGAGAATCATGTGGGGAGGATGACACTGCACTCTTTAAATGAGTAGGGCGTCTCACAGTAACCCACTCGGGTGACTGTCTCATCATAAGTGATTGACGAGGGATACAAAAGAGCATTAGTTTGATGTACAAACATGGTTAATAGACATATGTAGTATGTATCAAAAACAGGAAGGCGTGTCATTATCAAAGGTATAATGTGTAAAGTAAGCAGATGCAATTTAACCAAATTGGAAGCAATACAAGCTAGACACCATATGCAACATGCAACCACATTTGACAGCACGAAGTTAAAGCAAGCACCTGGGATGGTTGTGTGTGGCAATTGAGATCATCAACTGCAGAGCTACGTTTACTGTCTCCAACTGCTGACACTGCACCCACTAGAGCGCTGAAACGCTTAGTGCTTTTCTGCATTCATCAACACTGCATCAGAGTCTGAAATACACATGCATAAAAAAAATAGTGTGAGTATGGGTGAAGTGTGTGCACAATTAGTACAGTGTAAAGGTAGCAGATAGCAGGTCGGTGAGAAATAAATGACGGGAGACATATGATAGCTCTACAACATGCATGGCACACTAAATTACTACAGGATTCTATGAAAATAACAGTCAACTGAAAGCAAATAGGTCAGTCCATTTTTTCTGCATCGTCCGATGTACAAAGAGCGGGCAGATCGCCTTCATCTACCTCTAGCCAGTTAGTGTTGACGATCTTCCTCGAAACGCCAGCGACCACCGGCCCATTATTCCTCCCCTGCCTGCGCCCTCCCCTCGACCTCACCACACCGCCGTGCTTGGCACCGCCCCCCGGCCATCCATTCAAGCCCCACTGACCTCCAGATCGGGCGCAAGCAGCTCCTGCGCCCCACACCCCTATGATAGACACCGGTGCGCCGCTTCCCCAGGGAACAGGCGGACTAGGTGCTCCGCGCGCCTAAGCGGGTGCTGCTTCTTTTAATTGCGGTTCGACTGACCCTGAGTTGAAATCCAAGCAGGCTACTGACCTCTAGCAAAGGTGAAATAGTAAAAGGGAGGAAACCTTGTGCATTTAGTATCACAAAGAAGATGCAGTAAGAAGCGCTCAACTAGTTTCTTTCGTGGGATGAATACGGTGTGAGCGGAGACGTAAGATTTGCATGAATAAGGGAAGAGGAGTACCTCTTTCTGCTGGCAGTGCTGTGTCCTCCTTCTGTTTTTTCGACGATCTTCTTGTTGTTTGCCGAAAACCAGAAGTTGTGGAGGACAGTGCAGCCTTGGACGAACCCATGGCCAAGTTGTTGAGTGTGGTGCAGTGGCCGTCTATTGGCGGCGGGGAAGCAGATCCGAGGCGGCGAACGACGGTGTAGCGGGAACAGCTTCGGTGCGGTGGACGGTTGCGACAGTGGAGCCGCGGCAGTGAGGCGCAGGACGGCGTGGTCAGAGTGGTTCTGGTACGGCGCACGTCGGCGTCGATGTCATGGAGGCAGCTCTGCCTCGGCTTCAACTGCTAAGTCCTTAAGGGCGTTGCGGTTGCGGTTGCGTTGGATGACAACGTCGGGGTACCGGCTCCGACGTGATGAAGGAGGGCGGCGGTGGATTGGCCGCTATGGGGTGGAGGACGGAGGAGGCTGGGGTTTCGCGGCTAGTGGAGAGGGCGTTTTCGCGCCCACGGAGTATGAATGGGGAAACGGAGGGAGGCGGGGAACTAAGGGGGAACAATGTTTCGGTTTAAGATGTGCTTGTTTGAAATTTGGGGAAAGTTACAAACTTTGCCCCCATCTAATATTTCGGACATATTGCGGGTTGGGGGTAGGACAGTCATGTCAGGTGTCCCAAATGTGGGCGGGATAGATTTCGGCCGAGCGCATGGGTAGGCGCCCACGGCGTATGAATGCTTCTCGGAGGCGGTTGAGACTAGCGTCTTGGTGAAGTTACAAACCTACCCCGGTTTAGACCTTTGGACATCGGGCCGATTGTTGGAGATATGCCCTAGAGGAAATCATGTATGATGATATTTCCTATGTGTTTATGAATAAAGATAGTCCTTGGACATTATCAATGATGTGTATCAGCAAGTACGTGACTTGTTTGTGGGACTATGCATTGTGGACGCGCATCCAACTAGACTAGCATATCCAACTAGACTAGCATATGACATGGTCGATGGCTTGGTCTCACTAGCCATGGAGCATTGGATGCTAACCGGATAATATGGACTTGGAAGGATCTTGTCGGATTCGACGTAGTCGGATCCGAGTCGAGATAAGGTCCAAGTCGGACAGACCCAACTATGAGACGCAACGATATGTCATCTGTGAGTCTCTAGTACAACATATGTTCTATGTCCTAAGACCTGAGCTGACGCATGTACTCGGGATGGTGACAGACTTGCTTTGGGCCGACCAAACGCTACTCCGTAACTGGGTAGTTATAAAGGTAGGTTTCGGGTTTGTCCAGAACCATGCTGCGAGATGTGGTCGAGCAAGATGGGATTTGCCCCTCCGATCAGGAGAGATATACTCTGGGCCCCTCGTGTGATCTGACCAGGATAAGCATGGCCATGCGACAAGGATTATGAGATAATCCGGTTTGTTGTCAGTATCACTGGAACGAGAAAGAGGTCAGGCTAACACAAGGATGACAGACTCGCCTTGAGCTCGACAACATATATCATGTGGCAAAAGGAATGGAAGTGTGATGTACAGGTTTGCTAACTAGCTTCATAGCCTGCTTGGTGTTCGGCATGCCTTGCTAGAGGCCGCTACCAACCGTGCAGTTCGGAGGTGATCCGAACTGCGACCAAGCCGACTTGAACCTAAGGGGTCGCGCGCTTAAGGGAAGGAACCTACGAGGTCAGATCCGAGGACACTGATCGGATGTGATCCGAACTGTATTCGGATTGTGGCTGAGTAGACTTATGGGCTTTAGGGTCCGTGCGAGGCCCAAGTGTTGAGCCCGCGACGGACACCTATATATAGTGGAGGTGCCGCACACTCACACGGTTGATCGCTTCGGCACTGTCACTAGGGTTTGCATGTGTTGCGAATAGACACCTCCACTCGTTGCCGGTTCTGTGATCGGACCTAGCAGTCCGCTGCATGACGTTCCTCCTGCACGCGCGGATACCGTTAGAGGCGGTGCACTTGCGCCGCTCCGGCGAACCTGTACGTGAGAACCGACCACCGGTTGTACGAGGGAGATCGGACGAGGAGGAGACGATCCACGTGGACGCGCTGCCCCAACTCTTCTTCCGCTACACGGCACTGCGCGTCTAGTGGTAACGAACTGTGATCCATCTCTCGTAGCATGTTCTTGGTTGTTCTGTGCGTAGGTAACTTTATTTTGCAGTCGACGCACCCTACCGTAGATCCTAACACCGATAGGCTACACGGGCTAGAGTCAGGGCAGTAATTTCCTACCACCAAAACATTAGTCTCGCGCAGTTTCGGGTGACCAGAGGCCTATTTGGCGCTTCGTTCAATATTTGGGAGCAGAAGCATTAACGTTTTCGGTTCTCTTGAATTGAACTTTCAGGATTTGTCAAACTTCACAAATCTTTACTCTTGAAAATCCTAAAGCTATGATTATTTTGGAATGGAGGGGGTACATTTGAATATACATTGTACACGAGTATATATTAAAAAATATGCAACTTACCTTAGTTCATGCATGGTTCCAGATATAATCTCCTTGGTTGCAAAAAAAGTTAGATATGCGTATGAATATATATAGCTTGTTCAAACTCACAACAAAGATTGATGCCCCTTTTACATCTGATTTACAAATGCCATTATCTCGGGTTCAAATAGATGAATGCACTTCCTATGAATTCGAATCTTCGAAACCCCCTTTATGTTGAATTCGACATGTATTCTATTTCGTAGCTAGCAATTTGGAATGTATCCATGCAAGTGACAAATGTATAAAGTGCTTCACACTAACAACATGGAGTGCACTAATTAATGTTTATATATGAATTGCAAAAGCATCCATTGCCTGTATTTCAAACCGCTCTCACTCTATGGATCGATAATATGAAATAAACACATGCACATGCTAGAATTCAATAGAGTATGGGTGTCTGATAGACCGATTTTCGTCCATACGCAATTTGCAAAATTCATGATCTCATCCAAAAATAATAATGCCATTTATATTTTAATTTAATGCGTAGAACTGCCTTTTACACGTACATGCACTATGCCTCGTCCCGTTCTCACAAACGTGTTATATATCTCTCTATCTAACGCATAAGTGCACACACTTTATATGCATCGGCATTTCTCTTTCACACATGCTCACAATCTCTCTCAGGGTGCCGGGGTGTCTCACGCACATGCTCTCTATATTTCTCTCTCTCTTTCTGACTACTATGTACCAGTCTTTTCATTAATCTCAGTTGGAAAACACTATTTCTCTCACATGCATATATACACATGCACGGTCTCTACTAGCCCTCTATATACGCACATATGTGTGCCTACGTGTCTCCCGCACGCACATTATCTTTAGGCCTCTCTCACACACATTGCCCCCCGACACACTTCTCTCTTAGTAGTTGGCAGATATGATTTCATCATATCATTCGGTAGGATATCCCTGGCTGTTAGGCTAGATGGTAATACGAGGGAAAGTTTTACCCTAGTTCGAATCGGACCCTTGCAGTTGAAGAAAGAGCCTACTCCTGGTACTGTATATTAGTGATAGGGGTGTGTACAAAGTACACGTGAATACCAGGCATTGTGCGTGTGTGTATACTATCGACGAACTAGCCCCCAAGCTTGTATAACATACTAAGGGCCTAGGGTTACAAATCATATATAGTCGGCTTATCACCAGTGGGGATAGAGTCCTCCGCGACTCTAGTAGCTTCGTGTTGCACGCCGAGTCCTCCACATGGGTCTTCGTATAACACATCTGGTCCAACCTATATGTGGTGCAGGATGCAACCGACCCATGAGTCTTCATGTTGACCCACCACAACTAGAAATGATGTGCCCACCACACCACACACGCAATTGGCCACTAAGAAAATAAGCATATACAATAGTACAACGGTATCTAGCTCACGATACGTCTCCATATTTTGTTGATGACACTGACGGACTTTGCATTTGATGCGTGCTCCGTATTTTGTTGACGACACTTACGGTCATTGTATTTGAAACGAAAGCACGATATGGTCACTGGACTTCAGAATAAGCTCATCACGGTCACCACATACATTTTGTCGTGCTAACCAACATGTGGTTGTATGGTTAGAGGACACTGGTTTCTCGAGCCCACCAAGGTTAAAGTCCTGGTGCTCGCATTTATCTTGTGTTAATTTCAGTATTTTCCGGCGATGTACGTTCAGTGGGAGGAGACGTTTCACTCGACTATGAGGCACCTATGGTGACTTCGTAAAATCTCAAGATCATATATGCTGGCCCACTCTCTCGAAGGTGCTCATAGGGGTAGGGTTCGCGTGTGTGCGCTTATAGCGGTGAGTGCTTGCGCATATATATGAGCCCTTGCGTCTGTATCGTGTTAAACAAATACATATCATGATTATACGGTCACTGGTTCACCCATACAACTCCGTATTTTCTTGATGACACAATCAATTGACCAGTCAAACGTTCCACGCGGCGCAACTAGTGTTGCACCATCGGGGCGCGTAACCGTGGGGCCCACCTGTCAGCCCGTATATGAAAGAAAGAAATGGTAGTTTGAGTTTGTACTGTGTTAATAAAATAGGAGTGCATTTTTGGGTGATCATACGGTCACTGGCTTACCATACAGCTCCGTAATTTGTTGATAACACGCTCAATTAACCAGTCAAATGGTCCACATTCAGCAGCGCACATTACCATAGGGCCCACCCGTCAGCGTGTATATGAAGGACATAAATGGTAATAAATTAGTGGTTGGTGGGTATTCGAAGTCGTGAGACCTCTGGTTGGCAATCACCGGCGGTTGGGGGCGTTCATTGGGCGGTGGGGTGGGGATCCCCGGAGAAAAAGCTCGGCGGGGGGGGGGGGGTAGAGGGGGATGGTCGGTGCGGCGGCGGGCCGGCGGTGGGGAGTGGTTTCGGGGAGGGCGGGCCGGCCGCGGGTGGCAGGGGCTGGCGGTTCAGCCGGTGGTGGCTGGCGGCTCAGGGGGGGGTGGAGTTTGATGATAAACTGGAGGCCCTTGATTTCGTATCCAACGGCTGGAAAATCTAATGACCAGAGATGAAAAAGTCAGTCGACTGACGTGTAGCCTCACCCCGCACGTACACATGCACGCACGCAAGACACGCACGCATGTAGGCGTGCAACACTAACACGTACACACGCACGCATGCTGGCGTGCAACACTGACACGTACACATGCACTCACGAACACACACACATACGCACCCATGCATGCAACACTGAAACGTACCCTTGCACAGACGCAACACTCTCACGCCTGCATGCACACAACACATGATGCAAGACACACGCTCAACCAATACGTGCATGCACCCTTTGTTAAGGACATGGATTGTTACAGGTATTAATCAATCTTATCTGTGATAAGCAGAACATTGATGTTTGCAGCGGTCTTTATGAATCACAACGTATCGAACGGGCTATCAACATAGTAGGATTATCTACATAAAAAAGATGACGTCACACTCAATGAACAATCATCGGTTTATGAAATGCCCGCTTCTCACCGCCCTGGCCCACCAAAGGTTCCTCTGCTGTGCGCTGCCTGCGTTGGGTCACTGACATGCAGGCCATGCACCCAAAGAGCCCACATGTTAGTGGAAGAACGGCGCGGTGTCCTAGGTCAGAGTCGAGGGCGCCACTCGCAGCACGCCCGGCTGAACACGCCTCCGTGCCGCATTCAAACGCCTCCATGAAACCCGCCCGTGTGGAAGCCGAGAAACCCACTCTGGACACACGTCCGTTCATGACCGGGCTGGCGTTAAACGCAACGCCGGACGAGCTCCTCCCGTCCGCCGTCTATTTAATCTCCTATTTAAACAAGGCCAAACGCCGGCCAAGAATCGCACACCTCCACCGCTCCCCTATCTCCTCCACCATTTTGTCCACTCTTACAATGGCTTACGAAGAGTAGTTATTCCGCATCCAAGCCGGCAAGGTAGCCCGCCGGATACGAGCTATGCAGCTCGCTGATCCACCTCCCTCCCCTCGCCCGACGGAGCCAGTTGCTGCCCCAAGCCGGCGCGTGGTTCAACAACTCACCGCTCCAGGCCAGCTCGACGAGGAGCGGCGCACGGGCGTTGCTGCCGTTCACGCCGCCGCCTCGTATTGCGTCTCCCGTTTCTGTGGCCGAGACTCCCATGCCGGCGGCCGCGCCATGAAAGTAGCGACAGAAGCCGGGTGCACGGAGAGCGACGAGTCGGTGGCCAGCGCCTCCGCGTCCGCCGCCATCATCGAGGAGAAGTAGAGCACGGGAGGCTGCCGCCGCTTGGGTCCCATGAAGGCCACCGCGGAGGCGACGCCGGCGTACACAACAGGTGTCTTGCCGAATCCTTTTGTTGAGAGGACCTTCATCGATCCCGCATGGGCTCCACAGAAGAGGGGAATGTTAGGATGAACTCGAGTCGGTGCCGGCCATGGCGAAGTAGTGGCCGGTGATGAACTCGAACCGGTGCCGGCCACCATCATCTTCAGCACCAGCCAATGATATCAGTTGGGCAGTGGGGAGGCGAGCCGTCCTTTGCGCTGAAGCATATACCTCCGGGGCTCCCGGCAGTCCGGTGATCGTGCTGCCGGACATGAGGAACACAAATCGATCAGCGAGCGACCATTTAGGCCAGGTATTATATACCTGTGCTGTCGAGAACTAGCACCGCGTAGTTGATTTGAATGTAATGAAATCCATCATGTTTGTATGAAAATCCGGTATTTTATATGATTTCTGTCGTTGTTTATATGAAATATCAGTTTTTCCACGTGTTTGCGTGAATTTCACCCGGTTGGTTGAGTTGCTATCGTAATGTGTGCGGCTACAGTTGGATGGCGTAATTTGCGGGCTGCCGGTCGGTCTGCGGGCGGCTCGGGCAGCGTTGTGGGACAAAAAAACACAGCTCGTGCGAGCTCGTCTCCAATGTGCGCGCTGGAGGATGCATGACAGCATGAGCACTCAAGCCATTCCTCGTTCATCGGTGGCAAAGGCACCGGTGGACAAAAGGGTCGCCAATATTTTGGCTACCCCGGACAAGATCCAAATAGCCCCTCCCAACAGATTCAAATCCATCGTTCGCCGTGGAATTTTGCCATGTGTTGTTTTCATGGACTAGCAAGATGCCCGTGCATTGCACGAAACATCAAGATGCATTTTTTCACAAACTCCCGCATGCATGCAAGGGACAATTAATGTCCTCCTTTGCTAGTACCACGAGGCAAACACCATTAATATTGCATCGATTAGTGTTAGTGGCCTTGTATATCTGCAAATTGTAATTTTGATAGTGGCCCCTTGTATATAAAAATGGAGGGAGAAAGATGAGAGATAAGGTGAGCAGGAGTGGGGAGTGGTGGTCACTGGTGGTCGGACTGGGCGGAGGCATGGGGATGGACGACGCATTATGTCTAGGTTTGTATCTCTCTCACACACACCTACGTAGGTGGGGGACATGCACGAAGAGAAGAGGTGCACGCACGGCGCACGTACTCCCGTCTCTTTCCCAACCACACCCGCGCGGGTACATGATACGTCTCCAACGTATCTACTTTTCCAAACACTTTTTCCCTTGTTTTAGACTCTAACTTGCATGATTCGAATGGAACTAACCCGGACTGACGATGTTTTCAGCAGAATTACCATGGTGTTATTTATGTGCACGAGCAAACGTTCTCAGAATGACCTGAAACTTCACGGAGACACTTTTTAGAAAATAAGAAAAATACCTGCCAAAGATGAAGGCCAGGGGGGCCACCACCTTGCCACGAGGGTGGGGGCGCGCCTGCCCCCCTAGGGTGCGCCCCCTACCTCGTGGGCCCCCTGTTGCCTCTTCGACTCCAACTCCACCTCCATATATTGAGTTTCGGGGAGAAAAAAATCAGAGAGAAGAAATCATTGCGTTGTACGATACGGAGCCGCCGCCAAGCCCTAAAACCTCTCGGGAGGGCTGATCTGAAGTCCGTTCGGGGCTCCAGAGAGGGGAATCCGTCGCCATCGTCATCATCAACCATCCTCCATCACCAATTTCATGATGCTCACCGCCATGCGTGAGTAATTCCATCGTAGGCTTGCTGGACGGTGATGGGTTGGATGGGATCTAACATGTAATCGAGTTAGTTTTGTTAGGGTTTGATCCCTAGTGTCCACTATGTTCTGAGATTGATGTTGCTATGACTTTGCTATGCTTAATACTTGTCACTAGGGCCCGAGTGCCATGATTTCAGATCTGTACCTATTATGTTTTCATCAATATATGAGAGTTCTTGATCCTATCTTGCAAGTCTATAGTCACCTATTATGTGTTATGATCCATTAACCCCGAAGTGACAATAATCGGGATACTTACCGGTGATGACCGTAGTTTGAGGAGTTCATGTATTCACTATGTGTTAATGCTTTGTTCCGGTTCTCTATTAAAAGGAGGCCTTAATATCCCTTAGTTTCCGTAAGGACCCCGCTGCCACGGGAGGGTAGGACAAAAGATGTCATGCAAGTTCTTTTCCTTAAGCACGTATGACTATGTTCGGAATACATGCCTACATTATATCAATGAACTAGAGCTAGTTCTGTGTCACCCTAGGTTATGACTGTTACATGATGAACCACATCCGGCATAATTCTCCATCACCGATCCATTGCCTACGAGCTTTCCATATATTGTTCTTCGCTTATTTACTTTTCCGTTGCTATTGCTATCACCACTACAAAATACCAAAACCATTGCTTTTACTACTGTTACCTTTTGCTACCGTTATCACCACTATCATATTACCTTACTACTAAATACTTTGCTGCAGATATTAAGTTTCCAGGTGTGGTTGAATTGACAACTCAGCTACTAATACTTGAGAATATTCTTTGGCTCCCCTTGTGTCGAATCAATAAATTTGGGTTGAATACTCTACCCTTGAAAACTGTTGCGATCCCCTATACTTGTGGGTTATCAAGACTATTTTCTGCTGCCGTTGCCAGGGAGCATAGCTCTATTCTTTGAGTCACTTGGGATATATATATCTGCTTATCATTATGAAGAACTTGAGAGATCCAAAAACCAAGATCTATCCCTCAACTATGAGGGGAGGTAAGGAACTGCCATCTAGCTCTGCACTTGATTCACCTTCTGTTTTGAGTAAGCTTGCGACACCTACACCTCCTTCTGCTATTCGTTCTGATATGTCGCATGTTATTGATGATGCCACTTATGCTATGCATGATACTTATGATGAAACTACCTCTATGCCTGATACTACTGTGCCACTTAGTGCTTTTCTTGATGAACAACTTGCTAGGGTTAGAGAAATTGAAAATATTGAATCTGATGATACTGATGAAAGTGATGATGAAGAACCACTTGCCATTCCTAAGGGTTATGTTTTTGATCAAGATGCTTCTTTAGCTATTTTAGCTTCCAGAAATAGTACTGAACTTAAAAATTATTAGCTAAAAGGAGTAAGCAATCTCTAAATGCTAGAATGAAACCTGACCCTGCTTTTGCTACTTCACCTATCTTTGTTACTGATAAGGATTATGAATTCTCTGTTGATCCTGATATAATTACTTTGGTTGAATCTGATCCTTTTCATGGTTATGAATCTAAAACTGTTGTGGCACATCTTACTAAATTAAATGATATAGCTACCCTGTTTACTAAAGATGAGAGAACTCGCTAATTTTATATCCTTCAAATATTTCCGTTCTCATTAAAGGGTGATGCTAAGATATGGTTTAATTCTCTTGATCCTGGTTGTGTGCGTAGTCCCCAGGATATGATTATTACTTCTCTACTAAATATTTCCCTGCTCATAAGAAACAAGCTGCTTTAAGGGATATATATAATTTTGTGCAAATTGAATAAGAGAGTCTCCCACAAGCTTGGGGGAGGCTTCTCCAATTACTTAATGCTTTGCCTGATCATCCTCTTAATAAAAATGAAATACTTGATATCTTTTATAATGGGTTAACTGATGCCTCCAGAGATTACCTGGATAGTTGTGCTGGTTCTGTTTTCAGGGAAAGAACACCGGATGAAGCTGAAATTCTATTGAACAATATGCTGACAAATGAAAATAATTGGACACCTCCGGAGCCAACTCCTGAGCCTATTCCTAAACCAACTCCGAAGAAGAGGGGTATTCTATTTCTCAGTCCTGAAGATATGCAAGAGGCAAAGAAATCTATGAAAGAAAAAGGTATTAAAGCTGAAGATGTTAAGAATTTACCTCCCATTGAAGAAATACATGGTCTTAATTTACCGCCTATTGAAGAAACATATAATCTTAATCCTTTACCCATTGAAGAAACTCATGGTCTTGATAGCCCGACACAGGTAGTAAAGGTAAATTCTCTCTATAGATATGATAAAGCTGTAATCCCATTTACTAAAATTGCTAGCCCATGCTTAGATGAGTTTGATAAATTTATGGCTAAGCAAGAAGATTTTAATGCTTATTTTGGTAGACAATTAAAATACAATTCAAATATGCTTGGACACTTGGGTGATTATATGGCTAATGTCAAAGGTGAACTTAAACTTATTAGTAAACATGCTTCTATGGTTACCACTCAAGTAGAACAAGTACTTAAAGCTCAAAATGATTCTCTCAATGAATTAAATAATAAGAATAATGATAACGCTGTTAGAGTGGCTACTAGAACTGGTAGAATGACTCAGGAACCTTTGTATCCTGAAGGCCATCCTAAGAGAATTGAGCAAGATTCTCAAAGAAATAATTTAGATGGACCTAGTTCTTCTAAATGGAAGAAAGAGAAAAATGGTAGGACTTTGCATGCTTCTAGTGATCCTATTGTTCAACCACCTGAGAATCCAAATGATATTTCTATTTCTGATGCTGAAACACAACTTGATAATGAAACTGAAACTAGTGATAATGTTAATAATAATGTTCATAATGATGCACAACCTAGTAATGATAATGACATAGAAATTGAACCTGCTGTTGATCTTGATAACCCACAATCAAAGAATCAACGTTATGATAAAAAGACTTTGTTGCTAGGAAACATGGTAAAGAAGGAGAGCCTTGGGTTCAGAAATCCATGCCTTTTCCTCCCAAACCATCCAAGAAAAAGGATGATGAGGATTTTGAGCGCTTTGCTGAAATGATTAGACCTATCTTTTTGCGTATGCGATTAACTGATATGCTCAAAACAAATCCTTATGCTAAGTACATGAAAGATATTATTACAAATAAAAGAAAGATAGCGGAAGATGAAATTTCCACCATGCTTGCTAATTATACTTTTAAGGGTGGAATACCAAAGAAACTTGGAGATCCGGGAGTACCCACTATACCATGCTCTATTAAAGAAACTATGTTAAAACTGCTTTATGTGATCTTGGAGCCGGTGTTAGTGTTATGCCTCTCTCTTTATATCGTAGACTTGATTTGAATAAGTTGACACCTACTGAAATATCTTTGCAAATGGCTGATAAATCAACTGCTATACATGTCGGTAATTGTGAGGATGTGCCTGTTGTAGTTGCAAATGTTACTATTTTAACGGACTTTGTTATTCTTGATATTCCCGAGGACGATAGTATGTCTATTATTCTTGGAAGACCCTTTTTGAACACTGCAGGGGCTGTCATTGATTGCACTAAAGGCAATGTCACTTTTCATGTTAATGGTAATGAGCATATGGTACACTTTCCGAGGAAACAACCTCAAGTTCATAGTATCAACTCTATTGGAAAAATGCCATCGATTATATTTGGAGGTTTTGAATTTCCTCTTCCTACTGTCAAGAAGAAATATGATATTCTTATTATTGAGGATGTGCATATCCCCATTGAGGTAACATAGTGTTATTCGAAATTTCTCCGGTTCCATGTTATTCGGAATGAGTTCGTTAACAAGACTTGATCAACCTTGTTAGTGGATTCCTTTTGATGATCATGAGATGGATGAAACTAGAAGGCACAACTTTCTGTATCCCACTTTTACTTTCTGTTATTTATATTACATAAAATAAAAATAAATATTTTTCTGTCTGTTATCTGATTATCCATGCAATATAAAAATACCTCGAAAATAAAAGTTCTCCAAATGCCCTAAAAATTAAATATGATTTTTTCTAGAATATTTGAGGATTTATGGAACAAAGAACACACCAGGGGGCCAACCACCTTGCCACGAGGGTGGAGGGCGTGCCCACCCCTCTAGGGCGCGCCCCCTGCCTCGTGGGCCCACGGTGGCCCTCCTCCACTTATTCCTGCACCCACACACTTCATCTTCCTCCCACAAACACGAATATCTAGCTCAAACCCGAGTCCAAGCTCGTTTTGCTGCCATTTTCGATCTCCTTGCTCAAAGCACCTCTCACAAAACTGTTTGGGGGAGACTGTTCCTTGGTATGTGACTCCTCCATTGGTCCAATTAGTTTTTGTTCTAGTGCTTTATTCATTGCAAATTTTTGCTGCTTAGGTGACCCTGTTCTCGAGCTTGCATATCAAATTTATATGGTTCCGAGTAGTTTTGATGCATGATATAGGCTCTAGGCACTTGTAGGAGTAGTTGCTATCAATATTATTGAGGGGCTCATCGAGCCAAAGCTCGAAGGAAAAGGCACCGAAGCCTAAGTATAATTTGCCGTGCACCACAGAGGTTCGGGCGTGTGAATGGCCATCCGAGGATATCTTGAGAGCAACCGGGATTTATGAAGATTTTCATGAATTGGCTCATAATGCAGGCCTGACCGCTTTCCTCCATGACCAATGCGATCAGTATCTCTTACTCACAAATACCTTTGTGCAAAACTTTCATTTTCTTTCTAGGAACTCACCACCTACGGTGGAGTTTCATTTATATGATGAGCATAAGGAGATGTCACTTTATGATTTTTGTCGGATTTGTTTAGTCCCTTTTGAGGTCAAGACAGAAGAACCACATCGTGATGATGTGGAGGGATTTATTGATACTACCACTGTAGGGGAAACTAGGAAGGTTTCCGATGCACGAATCACTAGCATACATTTTCCTGTTTTACGTTACCTTGCATTATTTGCTAGTCATTGCTTAATTGGTCACGGAAACTGTGGAAACCTTAGTATCCCTGATATTATTATTTTGCTCCAAGGTTTATATAGTGATAACACTTTTAGTATGGGCGGTATTATTACTAAACGGTTAAGTCTGAACCATAGAAAGGGCCCCATCTTTGGAGGCATCTATGCTACACGCCTAGCTGCACATTTTACCTATGAGGCATGCTGAGAAGGAAGAAAAAATGTTGCCACATGTTTATCTAGATTATAAAATTATGGTGGCACATGATTTTATTATTACGAATAGGGCAGGAGAGCTTAAATATTAATTGTTCTTTAATAAACATCATCCTGAGAATATTACCTTGCCTGCTCCTTCTTTGTTTGATTTGACTGTAGGCACGTACCTTGTTCCGTTGACGGCTATTCACGCCTACCGGAACCACAATTTGATCCTTCACGACAGTCTAACTATCAGTGGGATCCGGAGATGATTGCCAGCCAGTGGAAATCGGAGCCTTCTTCTTCCTCATCGCAGTACGACCCCAACTATTATCATGGATATCAGCCAGGCCAGCCGTGGCCATAGACCAACTTAGGCTAAAGCCTAAGCTTGGGGGAGTACGTATTTCCCACCGACATTACATTTATGTTCACACACTCATTGCTAGATGTCAGTGCTCATACTTTTTCATTGTATCATCCATGCTACTTTACTTTCCCTTTTTTATGCTTTCTTCTTGTGTGTTTAATAAACCTTAAGAAAAACCAAAAAAAATTAGTTGTAGCTTTTAATCAGTTTAATTTCCATGCTTGTAGTAGTAATTAAAAAGAAAACCCAAAAATATTTCTTGTTCTTCTTTTGCTTGTTGGGAGCTTTCCCGTGTAAATAGTTTTATTTCTTTTCTTTTCTTTGGGGGTCGATGGGAGAAGACCATAATTAAATTGTCGAAGTGGCTCTTATATACATTATTGCTGATCTGACAAAAGAGCCCATATTGCCTTGTCTTCTCCTGTTTATTGAATGCCTGCAGATTCTAGCTTAGTTCAATGCATGTGCACTATTATTATTATTCACATCGTTCGGTCGTGCAAGTGAAGGGCAATTATGATGATATATGATGGACTGGCTGAGATGAGAAAAGCTGGTATGAACTCGACCTCTTTTGTTTTTGTAAATATGATTAGTTCATCGTTCTTGATTCAGCCTATTATGAATAAACATGTTTGCAATGACAACTAGAGATCATAGTTTCTTGTGCCATGCTTAATTACCTAGGAGATTATAATGGTTTACCTTGCGTGCTAACATGCTATTAAAATGGTTGTGATGTGGTATGATAGGGTGGTATCCTCCTCTGAATGATTTAAGTGACTTGACTTGGCACATGTTCACGCATGTAGTTGAAACAAAATCAACATAGACTTCACGATATTTATGTTCATGGTGGATTATATCCTACTCATGCTTGCATTCGGTGTTGATTAATTTTAATGCATGTTCATGACTGTTGTTGCTCTCTAGCTGGTCGCTTCCCACTCTTCTGCTAGCCTTCACTTGTACTAAGCGGGAATACTGCTTGTACATCCAAATCCCTTAAACCCCAAAGTTATTCCATATGAGTCCACTATACCTACCTATATACGGTATCTACCTGCCGTTCCAAGTAAATTTGTATGTGCCAAACTCTAAACCTTCAAATAAATATCCTATTTTGTATGCTCGAATAGCTCATGTATCAACTAGGGCTGTCCGTATCTTCCATGTTAGGTGGGTTATTCTCAAGAGGAGTGGACTCCGCTTGTCGGTGTCAAAATCGGCGGATCTCGGGTAGGGGGTCCCGAACTGTGCGTCTAGGCCGGATGGTAACAGGAGGCAGGGCACACGATGTTTTACCCAGGTTCGGGCCCTCTTGATGGAGGTAAAACCCTACGTCCTGCTTGATTAATATTGATGATATGGGTAGTACAAGAGTAGATCTACCACGAGATCAGAGAGGCTAAACCCTAGAAGCTAGCCTATGGTATGATTGTATGTTGTGATTGTTGTCCTACGGACTAAAACCCTTCGGTTTATATAGACACCGGAGAGGGTTAGGGTTACACAAGGTCGGTTACAAAGGAGGAGATATCCATATCTGTATTGCCTAGCTTGCCTTCCACGCCAAGTAGAGTCCCATCCGGACACGAGACGAAGTCTTCAATATTGTATCTTCATAGTCTAACAGTCCGACCAATGGAGATAGTCCGGCTGTCTGGAGACCCCCTAATCCAGGACTCCCTCAGTAGCCCCTGAACCAGGCTTCAATGATGATGAGTCCGGTGCGCAGTATTGTCTTCGACATTGCAAGGCGGGTTCCTTCTCCGAATACATCACAGAAGAATTTGAATACGAGGATAGTGTCTGGCCCTGCAAAATAAGTTCCACATTCCACCGTAGAGAGAATAATATTTTCGCAGATCTAATTTGCTGTCTTGTTTTGGCAGCATGACGTTACGTCATGGCTCGGTGATTATTCGAACCGTTTCTTTTAACCAGCCCCGCACATAACGTGAGGCAGTTTTTCGACACGTCTTGTCAAAGCAGAGATCGTGTCCCCTTATTACGGGATTCTCATCAATACGGGCGTGGGTAACCCAACTGCGCCATCAATTGCGGCGCTTGGGGGATAAGCGAGTTTTACCAGGCAAGTGGGGACGCTTAGCTTCGTCCGCCCATATAAAGGGATAAGGATTCACCTTTCTATCCACGCCTTCTTCCTCCTTTGCTCATCTGTTTTCGCACACTCGAGCTCTAGCGCCCAAGTCCACACTTCCACCTCAACCTTCCCCAACCATGTCCGGAGCGGGAGGCAAGTGGATGGTCTCCTCCGTCATGGAGGGAGACATCAAGAAACTGAGGAGAGCCGGATACCTGCCCGACGACATCGCGCACCGGCTCCTAGATGAGGGGCAGCTCATCCCCACCCCCAGGCCCCATGAGAGGGTAGTATTCCTCACCCATTTCCTCCGTGGACTGGGATTCCCTCTCCATCCATTCGTCCAGGGGCTCATGTTCTATTACGGCCTGGATTTCCATGATCTGGCCCCGAACTTCATCCTCAACATCTCGGCGTTTATCGTCGTGTGCGAGGCCTTCCTCCACATCAAGCTCCACTTCGGCTTATGGCTGAAGACCTTCAATGTCAAGCCGAAGGTGGTGGGCGGCCGCCAGGCGGAGTGCGGAGGAGCCATGGTGGGCAAGATGGCCAACATAACATGTCTTTAGGGCTCCTTTGTGGAAACCATAAAGGGGTGGCAATCGGGGTGGTTCTATATCACCGAGCCGCGTGACCCTGCATGGGCAGCGGCCCCCGAGTTCCGATCTGGCATCCCCATGCGGCTCACCTCCTGGAAAGAGAAGGGCCTGTCCTGGGGTAGTTCGAAAGAGCTGACCGGACTCCAAACATGTATTCAAAACATGGTGGACAAGAAGCTCAAGCTTGTCAACATAGTCCAAGTTATGCTCATCCGCCAGATACTCCCATGCCAACAACGGGAGTTCAACTTGTGGGAGTTCAATCCGGCACAGCACCGAACTCTGAACAGGCTCTTCGACACGACTCATGAAGACGCCTGGAGGGTGCTGTTCAAAAGTGCCGAGGTCCCCCCCCCCATATTATGGAGGATCGCGGATTCAGCGCGAAGCGCCAAGCCAGTGCGGTAAGCTACTTTACCTTTCACAGGATACTTATTTTTTCATATAGATTGACTCTATGCGGGATCTAAACTCCCGTACCTTTGACAGGACTGGCAGAAGATGGCCGGACAGATCGATTGTCCAGCTCCTTTGCCCGAAGGCCCCGCAGACGCTCTTCTGGCGAAGATGTTGACTCCGGTCCCTTATACGGTACCGGAGAAGACCAAGAAGGGCAAGGGAACCTAAAAGAGTTCCCGACGCCAGGCGTCGTCGGACTCACAGTCCGATGACTCTACGGCGCACTCTTCCCCCTAATACGAGGAAGAAGAAGAAGAAGATGCTCCCCCACCGACTGGGGGAGACAAGAAAAGGAAGGCCGCCCCAACTGGGGAGGCCAGAGGGTCCAAGAAGGGAAGGACTCTCCTTTCGGACAGTTCCACCGCCGCCGACGAGGGCGAAGATGAGTGGTTGCCCTGGGCCAAGCCCTCGGGAAGATCGTAAGTATTCGGATACCAGAGTAACTCATAGGATTCCTTTGTCGCACTGCTTTCCCTAACGTCGAACGCAATTATGCAGACCGCCACGAGCCAGTATCGATGTATCATCGGACGGCTCCTTGGCCTTGTCGGACATGGATAGCGATCCAGTCCCGACCGCCACCTCCCCTCATCCTGCCGACGACGCCGAGGTGTTGTCTCAAGAGGCACCAGGTCGAGGGGAGACAGTCCTAGAGGTGCCTTAAGGCGACCTTCCGGACTCCGGGAACCGCGGGGACGGGCCCCCCGAGAGCTCCGAGTTCGGCCCTCAGCCGAACACTGCGCCGGACCCATCAGTGGTTCCGGGCTCGGGCAGGCGGCCTCCTTCTAAGAGGGGCAAGACGCCTGTGCCGGTGACCTCTGTCCATCCAGAGGCACCGGACAATCTGCTCGAAGTGCTTCGCAGCGCTTCCATCGACGAGGAGCACCGCACTATCATGAGTGCGGTGATCTAGAAGGTTCAGTCCGCCAAGAGCGGATTGACTGAAGCCTGTGCCAGCTTCTAACAGGCTTCGAGGTAAGTGTTTTAAAATGTAGTAGAAATATTACCGCATAGACAGTATCCCCTGATGCTCTGTTCGTTGTTCACAAAGAAAAGCCGAACAGAGGATCAAATAATATCACAGGAGTCTAATATAAGTATGTCAATATGCGTATGCAGGCTTCGCTGCTGGCGTCCGCCGCACTGACTGCGGAGGTCGCCGTACTGAAGCAGGACCTCGAGGGGTCCAGGAAAGAGCTCGAACTTGTCAAGAGGCAGCTCGAGGAGAACAAGCGTAAGTAATACCCTGTCTATAGAAATGTATATATAAAAAGGACGTGATTGCAAAATGACAGAATCATTGTATGTTTGCCAGGGGCCACGACCGAGGTGGCGACCCTGAAGCAAGCGCTAACCAAGGCCAAAGATAAAGCAGCCAAGGAGCGCAACGAGCGAGAGAAGCACGAGGCTCGGGTGGGCGAGGTGCAGCAAGAGCTCCAGGCTCTCGTGGCGAAGCACGAGGCGTTGGAGCTTGACTCAAAGACGCAGGAGTCTGAGCTTGCCGCGGCCCTCGAGAGTGTAAAAAGTGCCAAGGCCGAAGCCCAAAAGGCCCTCCAAGAGATCGACGCAATGAAAAAGATAGCGGCGGGTAAGGCTTTCTATATGCAAAGCAAGCATGTAAAAGTAAATTACCGATTACTTACTGGGATCCGGAGCTCTTCAGGAGCATTCGCAGATTTGCCCCGTAGTGTGTCTGATGCCGCACAATTTACCAGCCCGAGGACAGAAGCTCGACGGAGAAGCTGTTCTGGTCTCAGTATGCTGAGGCCGAACATCCGCTGCCAATGAGCGACCAGCTGAAGCAGATGGTCGAGCTACATAAGGCGGCCGATCAGGCCATGAAGAGCTTTATAGTCCGGCTGTGGCCTGGTGACGCCCTTCCGAACAGCTTTTTTGGCCTGGTGAGGCCGCTTGTGGATGCCTGCCCGCGGCTGGAGGTCGTCAAGCGATCTGTCTGCATTGAAGGTGCACGCCGGGCTTTCGCCCGTGTGAAATTGCAGTGGGTCAAGCTAGATGCCGTGAAGCTAATCAAGGAGGGGCCGCCAGAGGGCAAGGAGCACCGCCACCCCGAGATGTACTACGCGGGTGTTTTGTCGGGTGCCCGTCTCATCATGGACGAGTGTTCGAAAGATGTAATATTTGAGTAAACTTGCTCGTTTTATCCTGTATTTATGAAAACTTGTTTCATATGCGCTATGCAACGCTTGTTTGAATTTAAAATATTATCTTCTGTTTGGCTGTTTATCCAATCTGAGAGATGGCTAGTCCTCGGCTTCTGCCCCCATGCCACGAGTGCTGGGGTGTTTGGGATAAACCTGAGCACTCTTGTTCCCATATTTGGGTCCTTCGAGGGAGGTGCTCAGCACAACGAACAAGGCAACCGGACTAATAATGCTTTATCACTCTCACTTAGCCATAGAATTCTATAATTTTAAATTTCGGCGAAGCCCCTGGTATTCGGAAGGCCGAATTCAGGGCGCGATACACGCCTGTAAGCCGGACAGGGCTGGCCCCTCGCCCTAAGAGGCATAAGTCTTTAGGGACTCAAAAACCTCGCCGAACAGCGACCAGTCTCTCGCCTTATCATGACAGTCAGTTTTAGCTTTCTCTACTGAGGTGCTAAGCCCGGCAGAATCGGGGCACAATCGCAGTAGTTCTCCTAGCGCTACCTTAGCCGATAGAGAGGAATGTAAGGTACCAAAACATAGGAGCCGGGCAAACCCAACATTTGACCAAAGACATGATTCGGAGCTGATGCATATAATGCTATAAGTTCGGGGTGCCGCACTTGTGAAAGTGTTCGGACTTTTCACACCGCATTGTGGGGTACGTAAGCCCCTGGTGTATTGGCCATACCATAGTGTACAGTTGCAAGGCATCATTAATGAACACACACACACACACACACACACATATATATAAAGAATGCAATAACAGTCATAATGCCATGCATTATTTATTAAAAAATTGCGTTAAAGCAGAGTGATACAGATAGTGCAATAAGCAAAGAGTAGGACTATGTCCCTTCCAAGGGCAAGCTGAGGAATGATGTTAAATTGAATATTTCACTCGTTACTGTAATCAACCTGGGAATTCTGTGGTATGACGTAGCTGTCTGCCTCCTTGGTTGCTGCATCGTGTGTTCAGCAATAGTGCTGCCGGACAGTGTTTCCAGAGATTAAGGTCTTGAAAAAAAGAAAAATAATCAAACGGGAAGCCCCTAGTGCGGTTTAAGCCGTGTCTTGGGGCGTGCCGCAGTTGTGCCCCCCTCCCCACCTATGCCCATGGTATTTTTAATGCATAATTATGTACGCGCGGCACGAGTTTCGCCGCTGGGCTAGGATTGGGGTGGCCGCCGTATTGCTACGCGAGCTCAGATCGCGCCAGGCGGTTTATTTGCCGATTTCCCCGAGCGTGCTTGAAGGTGTCCGGGCTGTGAAGCGCCGAACTGGTTGATTGCCTTGAGAGGCTGCTTTGCGTTTCTGCTGCGAGGGCTGTGGTGTGCTCCTCTGTTTGGAGAGAGCGCTCTGTGTTTCCATTGACTGTAATAACTCTGCGAGGTCCTGGCATCTTGAGCTTGAGGTATGCATAATGCGGTACCGCATTGAATCTAGCGAATGCGGTTCGCCCGAGCAGCGCGTGATAACCACTGCGGAACGGGACTATATCGAAGATTAACTCTTCACTTCGGAAATTATCTGGGGATCCGAAGACTACTTCCAGTGTAACTTTGCCTGTGCAATGGGGCTCTACACCTGGAATGACGCCCTTAAAGGTTGTTTTGGTGGGTTTGATCCTTGAGGGGTCTATACCCATTTTGCACACTGTGTCCTGATAAAGGAGATTCAGGTTGCTGCCGCCGTCCATAAGGACTAGAGTGAGGTGAAATCCGTCGATGATTAGGTTTAGGACCAGTGCGGTGAATCCGCCATGACGGATACTAGTGGGGTGGTCCCTACGATCGAAGGTGATCGGACAGGAGGACCAAGGGTTGAACTTGGGGGCGACTGGCTCCAATGCATATACGTCCCTGAGCGCACGCTTCCGCTCCCTCTTGGGGATGTGGGTTGCGTATATCATGTTCACCATCCGCACTTGCGGGGGAAACCTCTTCTGTCCTCCAGTGTGGGGCTACCGGGGCTCCTCCTCGTCATCGCTATGCGGCCCCTTGTCCTTGTTTTCGGCAATTAACTTGCCGGCCTACTTGAACACCCAACAGTCCCTGTTGGTGTGATTGGCTGGCTTGTCTGGGGTGCCGTGTATTTGACACGAGCGATCGAGTATACGGTCCAAGCTAGACGGACCCGGCGTACTTTGTTTGAATGGCTTTTTCCGCTGACCGGGTTTAGAGCCTTTGAATCCGGCATTAACTGCCATATCCTTAGTATTTTCGCTGTTAATGCGGCGCTTATGCTTGTTGCGACGTGACCTGCTATTGCCGTCCTTGGTATCTGAGGTACCATGGTTCTCTGATATGTTATTACTGCGAGCCAGCCAGCACTCTTCTCCTGCACAAAAGCGGGTCATGAGCGTCGTGAGAGCTGCCATAGATTTCGGCTTTTCCTGACCAAGGTGCCGGGCTAGCCACTCATATCGAATGTTGTGCTTGAAAGCCGCTAAGGCCTCCACATCTGGACAGTCGACGATTTGATTTTTCTTTGTAAGGAACCGAGTCCAGAATTGTCTGGCCGACTCTTCTGGCTGCTGAATTATGTGGCTCAAATCATCGGCGTCTGGTGGTCGCACATAAGTTCCCTGAAAGTTGTCGAGGAATGCGGCTTCCAGATCTTCCCAATAGCTAATGGAGTCCGCTGGCAAGCTATTAAGCTAATGCCGCGCTGGTCCTTTGAGCTTTAGTGGGAGGTATTTGATGGCGTGTAAGTCATCGCCGTGGGCCATGTGGATGTTGAGGAGGAAGTCCTCAATCCATACTGTGGGATCTATTGTGCCGTTGTATGATTCAATATTTACAGGTTTGAAACCTTCTGGGAATTGATGTTCCATTACTTCGTCTGTGAAGCATAAGGGGTGTGGAACGCCTCTATATTGGGCTATATCGCGACGCAGCTCGAATGGGTCTTGCCCGCTGTGTTTGGCCCGGCCGGATTTGCTGTATCCGGCGTGACGTTTATCGTCTCGCAGAGTGGTGCGCCGTCGTGATCTGTAGATCGATCTTGCATGCTTTGCCTTGTCCTCCAATATGTCTCGTAGGTCTGGCGTATCTCCCCATGCCTTTTTATTTGAATGGCGTTGGGGTGGAGGCTGAGCTTTTGGCTGGAATGCCTCTCTATCGCGGCCATGAGGTGGTAGATCAGCCGTATCATACGCTTCTTCCTCCAGTCGGGGTAGTAACATGCACCTTGGGTAACTCTTGGAGGGGCGCTCGAGTTTATATTCCTCGGCCGCGAGGACTTCAGTCCATTTGTCAGCTAGCAGATCTTGATCAGCTTGAAGCTGTTGCTGCTTTTTCTTCAGGCTATTTGCCGTGGCCATAAGCCGGCGCTTGAAGTGCTCTTGTTCGACGGGATCCTCTGGTACGGCGAATTCATCATCGCCGAGGCTTGCCTCGTCTTCGGGGGGGGGGGGCATGTGATTGTCATCTTCCTCCTCTCCGTCTGCCGCTCTCTCAGGAGAGCTGGCTCCTCCATCCTGCTCTAAATCTTGCTGGAGGGGTTTGTTGTTTTCTTCGGCACTATCCGAAGTGTTATTATCTCCTGTGCCGGTATCACCACTTTTGCTTCGGCGGGACTTAGAGCGGCGCTGCTGACGTCGGTGTTTGGGTTGCTTCTTGGAGGGGTCATCCTCTGCTATCCCGTCGCCATTGCCTTCTTTGGGTGTATCCAGTGCCCTATAGGTGCTGGTTCATGTTCGTCTCCTACATCGTCGTCCATACCGTCGATGTCTTCGGAGTCGAAGTCGAGCATGTCGGTTAAATCATCATCAGTGGCTACGAAGTGGGTGGTGGGTGGGCGTCGAATTTCTTCGTCGTCCGCATCCCAATCCTGTTGGCCATAATCCGTCCAGGGCTCTCCTGAAAAAGAGAGAGACCTTAGTGAATTCAGAATGTCGCCAAAGGGCGAGTGCTGAAAGATATCCGTGGCGGTGAATTCCATGATCGGCGCCCAATCGGATTCGATTGGCAGGGGCGCGGATGGTTCGGAGTCCAGAAACGAGTCCGGCACCTTGGAGTCATGGGCTGCGCAGAGGGTTAGGCTGGTGTTCGGCTCGATCGCCATTGAGACTGCAGCCCCTGAGGCGGTGTCTAACCATCCGTCCTCGACTGGCGTAGTTGGCTCCAAGCTAAGGGTCGGAGCTGATGCGGGCGCAGCCTTTGGGGTACTGTTCGGCGGCAGAGCTAGGTCATACCCATCGTGACAGTGCGGCGCGCCCGGCTGTGGCTCGAATCCGTCGAAGATCAAGTCTCCGCGGATGTCGGTCGTGTAGTTCAAACTTCCAAATCTGACCTGATGGCCAAGGGCGTAGCTTTCAATCTGCTCCAGATGGCCAAGCGAATTAGCCCGCAGTGCAAAGCCGCCGAATACGAAGATCTGTCCGGGGAGAAAAGTCTCACCCTAGACTGCATCGTTATCGATGATAGTAGGAGCCATCAAGCCTAACGGCAACAACACAGAGGAACTCTCAATGAAAGCACCAATGTCGGTGTCAAAACAGGCGGATCTTGGGTAGGGGGTCCCGAACTGTGCGTCTAGGCCGGATGGTAACAGGAGGCAGGGACACGATGTTTTACCCAGGTTTGGGCCCTCTTGATGGAGGTAAAACCCTACGTCCTGCTTGATTAATATTGATGATATGGGTTGTACAAGAATAGATCTACCACGACATCAGAGAGGCTAAACCCTAGAAGCTAGCCTATGGTATGATTGTATGTTGTGATTGTTGTCCTACGGACTAAAACCCTTCGGTTTATATAGACACTGAAGAGGGTTAGGGTTACACAAGGTCGGTTACAAAGGAGGAGATATCCATATCCGTATTTCCTAGCTTGCCTTCCACGCCAAGTAGAGTCCCATCTGGACACGAGACGAAGTCTTCAATCTTGTATCTTCATAGTCTAACAGTCTGGCCAATGGAGATAGTCCGGCTGTCCGGAGACCCCCTAATCCAGGACTCCCTCACCGCTCCTCACTCACGAGATAAATGGCTGGTCACAGGGATGTCCAGTCCCATGCTTTATGCAAACTAAATCAAAATAATTGCAAACAAAACTCCCCCTAAGACTCTTGTTAGTTGGAGGCACTCATTGTTTCGAGCAAGCCATGGATTGATGCTTGTGGTGTAAGGGGGAGTATAAACTTTACCATTCTGTTTGGGAACTGCCTATAATGTGTGTAGCATGGAAGATATTGCCATCTCTTGGTTGTTATGTTGACAATGAAAGTATACCGCTCAAAATATTATTCACCTTTGTTTCAAAACCGAGCTCTGGCACCTCTACAAATCCCTGCTTCCCTCTGCAAAGGGCCTATCTATTTACTTTTATGCTGAGTCATCATCCTCTTATTAAAAAGCACCAGTTGGAGAGCACCGCTGTCATTTGCATTCATTACTGTTAGTTTACATTGAGTGTGACTTGACTGGATCTCTTTTACCATGAATTACAATGTCTAGTCAGTCCTTGGTCTTTAAAGGTGCTCTGCATTTATGTTTTGCGGTCTCAGAAAGGGCTAGTGAGATACCATCTTGTTATATCATATTATGATTATTTTGAGAAAGTGTTGTCATCCGAGATTTATTATTATGCCTCGCTAGTTAATTATGCCATTAATATGAGTAAACTTGAGACCTATGCGTTATTGCAAATGTGGTTAGTTATAATCTTTGCTGAAAACTTGAATGCTGGCTTTACATATTTACAACAACAAGAGCAAACAGAGTTTGTAAAAGTTTTTCTTTATCACTTTTAGTTTTTCAACTAAATTGCTTGAGGACAAGCAAAGGTTTAAGCTTGGGGGAGTTGATACGTCTCCAACATATCTACTTTTCCAAACACTTTTACCCTTGTTTTGGACTCTAACTTGCATGATTTGAATGGAACTAACCCGGACTGACGATGTTTTCAGCAGAATTACCATGGTGTTATTTATGTGCACGAGCAAACGTTCTCGGAATGACCTGAAACTTCACGGAGACACTTTTCAGAAAATAAGAAAAATACCTGCCAAATATGAAGGCCAGGGGGGCCACCACCCTGCCACGAGGGTGGGGGCGCGCCCCCCTACCTCGTGGGCCCCCTGTTGCCTCTTCGACTCCAACTCCACCTCCATATATTGAGTTTCGGGGAGAAAAAAATCAGAGAGAAGAAATCATCGCGTTGTACGATACGGAGCCGCCACCAAGCCCTAAAACCTCTCGAGAGGGCTGATCTGGAGTTCGTTCGGGGCTCCGGAGAGGGGAATCCATCACCATCATCAGCATCAACCATCCTCCATCACCAATTTCATGATGCTCACCGCCGTGCGTGAGTAATTTCATCGTAGGCTTGCTGGACGGTGATGGGTTGGATGGGATCTATCGTGTAATCGAGTTAGTTTTGTTAGGGTTTGATCCCTAGTGTCCACTATGTTCTGAGATTGATGTTGTTATGACTTTGCTATGCTTAATGCTTGTCACTACGGCCCGAGTGCCATGATTTCAGATCTGAACCTATTATGTTTTCATCAATATATGAGTGTTCTTGATCCTATCTTGCAAGTCTATAGTCACCTATTATGTGTTATGATCCGTTAACCAAGAAGTGACAATAATCGGGATACTTACCGGTGATGACCATAGTTTGAGGAGTTCATGTATTCACTATGTGTTAATGCTTTGTTACAGTTCTCTATTAAAAGGAGGCCTTAATATCCCTTAGTTTCCATAAGGACCCCGCTGCCACGGGAAGGTAGGACAAAAGATGTCATGCAAGTTCTTTTCCATAAGCACGTATGACTATGTTCGGAATAAATGCCTACATCATATCAATGAACTGGAGCTAGTTTCGTGTCACCCTAGGTTATGACTGTTACATGATGAACCACATCCAGCATAATTCTCCATCACCGATCCATTGCCTACGAGCTTTCCATATATTGTTCTTTGCTTATTTACTTTCCCTTGCTATTGCTATCACCACTACAAAATACCAAAAACATTGCTTTTACTACTGTTACCTTTTGCTACCGTTATCACCCCTATCATATTACCTTGCTTCTAAATACTTTGTTGCAGATATTAAGTTTCCAGGTGTGGTTGAATTGACAACTCAGCTGCTAATACTTCAGAATATTCTTTGGCTCCCCTTGTGTTGAATCAATAAATTTGGGTTGAATACTCTACCCTCGAAAACGGTTGCGATCCCCTATACTTGTGGGTTATCAGTACACGGTGGAGCTCATTTCTGTACGAAAAAGGCAGCCCACGTGGTAATTTGGCACGTGTACTGGTTGTCCACTTGGTGGAGGGAGGATCGTCTACCACGGGTGAACAAACAAATTGCGACTTGACGCGTTATGTTAAATTAAAAAAAGAGGCAAACCATGTGGGGCCTACCTTAGAGGCAAGGCTCTATACACTGGAGTACTTTTGATGTGTCCCGTCAACTCGCAGAATGAGGAGAAGCTTGCTTAGTACACCGTCTCCCCCGCCCACAGGCGCGGTGGCTCGCAGGATGAGGTGAAGCTTGCTTATGAGTACTACTACTACTACTACTACTACTACTACTACTACTACTGTACGCCTTTACACCCGCTCCCTCGCCCACGCGCGCGGTGGCTCGCAGCACAAGGAGAAAATTTTACTACTCCCTCCGTTTACTCCTCGTCCCTACTACGTACTTTGGTTAGTACTCCCTCCATTTACTTATACAAGGCCACTATAAAAAAATACATTTTGCATCTATACAAGGCCAGAAATAGTAATCGAGTCAAAAGTTACTACTCCCTCCTTTACAGTTTATGGCTCAATTTCAAAAGCTCTCCAACCAAGGTAGACGGTGAGTGGTCGAATTAATTTCGTAGTTTGCACAAGTAATTAGTACGCTCGTTTTTCTCAAGAAGTTTTGTTTACCGAGGCATTAATTAAAACGAATGCATGAATGACCACTAAATTTCCATGAACTTGTACATGCATTGGTTAGTTTCCTCTTGGCACTGCTTGCGTTGGGTGATCTAACGCATCTCGAAATCCAACATGTAATGGTACTACTACTAGTATAGTAGAACTGGGACTTATCAAACGTAAAAATGAATGTTTTTTAGATGAGCCCTATAAACCCTAGTGGGTACGTACTCCGTAAAAACAGATTTTTCCAAAACTAAGTCGCTCCCTTTCATGAATTCGGTAGTATACTCCTCCATCGACGCTCCCTTTCATGAATTATGTACTTCCTGTCGCCGACATGTGGGACATATAGCAACCGGGTCGACGTGTCAAGCACCAAATAACAGTGCAGAACAGCAGGGGGGACGCACCCCACTCGTACCGGCCCAGTAGTAGTAATGAGCAATGAGACGTCAAATCACAATGCCGCACCTTCCCAGACGGACGAAGCAACCATTATTTCACACTTCGGTTCGCCATTATCTCAAACCACGTAGTATTGCTTCTGCCTCAAGAGGGACACGCACATCGCCTTGGTACATCATGACACGTGGGATCGCATGACAGGCCATGCTCCCCCGCCGATCGCTCGGTAAAATCACCTCATTTTTACTATACTTCCTCCGTATCGGTTTACTACATGGCATGCATGTAGTTCTAGGTTGAGAATTTAACTAGCTAAATATGTGATGAACAGTACTCTAGCCTTTTAAAAAATGTATACTTTTGTACAGTAGTACTATCAATGGATTGTGCCATGGAGCAAAAAATGAAATTAAAAAAGGTGGTACATATAGAGAGCGCTCGTCGCCAAATTATGCATATAGTACTATTAAAAAAAGCTAGTACGTGCTTAATTGGGGTGCTAAATTCTATTAAAGAAATACTAGTAGTATGTACATACTGAAGAGTTAAATTAACGAGAAGACACACAACATAGTTCTGCTGGGGGCTCAGCACAACACACCCCTCAAATTAAACTAAGCACACCTGAAATTAAACTATGCAATTAATCCGGTAGACACTGCATTAGAAGTTTATAACCACCATGAGCAACGACACTGCTACCTTACTCGGAGTCCTCGTCCACGTCCTCGACTTCTTCCTTGTCCCTCTCCCTCTTGGCCGATACTTCTTTGCTTGAACCGCACACTTGGTTGTTGCTCTTCGTCCAACCCTTGTAGATATTGAAACAAAGGTAGCCATCCATTGCAGCATAGTGGATGTGGTCTATTTCTAGTACATTCCTCTGCCATGCATGACGATGAAACGTGTAATGAGGTTTCTCCAGTTTACGGTACGAAGGATGAACCATGGCTCCTGCCAGGGTCAGCAATGAAAGCTAACGAGAGGGCACCAGCCGATTCTTCTGGAGGTCGAAGGGGTTGCCTACAATGAGGCCTATCCAACCCAGGACTTCTTTGTCGTTCTTAAAGTCTACAGTAACGAATTTCACTGTTTTGTCCTTGAGGAAGTTCTTAAAATCCTGGCACTCAACGTCGGCATGGCATATGTGGTAGCCCAAGCAAACGTTATGTACGCAAACCTGGATCACGGCGGGCTTCTTCCTCTCTTCGTCCTTTAGATCCTTCTCTGGTCCCAGGACTGTGGTGTACTCAACATCTAGCCTGGCGACCCACTCATCATCTAAGTTTTCGAACATGCGTCTGAAGCAAGAAAGGCATCCTTTCACCATCGCGGAAGAACAGGTGTAGATGACGTCGAACTCATCGCCGGTGATGGTTCTAACCTTGTACTCACCGCCGATCATGGAGATTTGGGACGCCATGGATTTGGGAGGAGGGTTAGGATTAGTGGAACTATCGTAATGTGAATGGACGGGACGACTAGGAGCGAACCGCCGTAGTACTGAAGGACGTGCGGGGACGAGTAGGAGTGAACTACCAGCGTGCGAATGGAAGGGTAGTGGCTTTCCATTCTCCCATGATACGGGCTTCCGAGAGCCCTTGGATCTAAGATCGAACGATTGCATGGCGTGATTCTAGACCTATAGGTGAATATCCTATCCTAGAGGGTTATTCTGCAAATTTTCAGCAACTTAGCATGCGACCGTTTGATCTCAGATCCAAGGGCTGCGAGCAGCCCGTATCATGGTCGCGCCTACCACGACCATCGCGTCGCTCGCGCGGTCGCGCCCTTGGAGATTTAACACGGTGCGTTAGGCTATCTGATGTTGGCATGTCATACGTAGTCATCACTTAGTCACTCATACTACAACAAGGTTGGCTATAAGTGTATTTTTTTACTCCTCTCTATCTCTTTCTTCGTACTCCCTCTGCCCATAATATAAGAATGTTTTTGACACTAGTGTAGTGCCAAAAACGTTCTTATATTATGGGACACAGGGAGTACTAGTATTTATTGCATTTGCCAAGGAGTGAACTCTTCCAATGAAATGGTGTTGCTAAGTTTGCTTCATTTAATTAGCTATAGATGCAAAATTGTCTTTTCACCTAGGTACACGCGCTTAGCACCGTTTCTTCCTTGGGTCACCAAACTAGTGTCTATCTTCTTGATTAACTTGCCACATCAGACTTTATGCCTATGTGGCAAGCTTAAGCACGTGTAGGAGCAAGTAAAAGTAAGTACAATAGTGCGCTTTACATGGCATTTTTGCATATGTGGAGGAAAGAGAGGCAAGGAAAAAGTGGAGCAGTGGGCTCTCATGCAAGAGCCAGCCTCTACTACATGGTGGAGCATTGGGAGAGGCACCTGTATGGAGGTGGTCAGGAATCGGGAGACTCACACCGGTCGTAGCGCCACAGTTAAAATGATAATGGCAAGTCAAATCATCGGGCCCCACCTGTCCAGCAGTAACTCGCTGTCAAATCACACAGCCCTACGTTTGCAGCAGCCTACTCCCTCGTCTTCTCGCGTCTCCGTCGAACTGACTAGGCGAAACTGCCCCGCCTATCGCGCAGGAAAAGCCCTGCCCTCGACTTTTAAATACAACTACTTCCGCTTAAGAATCCAATGATATACTTTTTGTGACATAGTAACTCATATTTAGTTAGTCAAATGGATGACCTAGAACTACACGCAGGCCCTATAAACCGAGACGCCTAAAAATAAAAAAACCGAGACAGAGAGGGTAGTTTAGCACGTATATTTTTAGATCAATATAGTCGGGATTCACCAAGGAGCAAAACCAAGTGGTAGGCTGCTCCTGTCGTGTTGGCGTAGCAACTCAAGCAGGGTCAGTCCGCACACGAAATGGCGACACACTTAAGAGGACCCCTTTGGCCGACATGTGTCTCATCCACCGTCTTGTTCCACGTGCGATGCACCAAATTACAGTTCGGAGCAGTGGTTGGAATTGGAGGCACCCCGGTCGTAGCGCCGCAATAGTAGAAAATGAGCGATGAGGGGTCAAATCACAAAGCCCCCCTTTCCCGCATTAAGCTGGATGGACGAAGCAACCATCATTTCACTCTAGGGCGCAAGAGCATAAAAAAGAGAAAACAATGATGTGTGCGGCAGCTACCTAGGGCACCCTAGGGTAGGGGTCTCGACTACAGATCCTTTTTTTGAAAGCGCATCCACTACAAATCGGCTTCTCCCTCGTCCTCTTGAAGAAAACCGATGATGAGTGCAGCGGTAGGGTTTGTAGGAGTACTACGGCGTGTGGGGCCACGTCGTAGTAAACGGGTTCGAGTCGACACCTTAAATATGTGTGGGCCGCTTGGTTTTACGGGAACGAGGCAGCATTTTGGGTTCCGGGACCAGTGGAGATATAGTGCGTACAAAAAATTGTGGACGTAGGTGCGACCGAAAGGCAATGATGCATGGGCCCTGCATTTTTATATACGTAGGGCCGCGTGAAATTTGCTACTCTACTCAAAACTAGTAAGGTACACATGTATTGAACGCATGAGATTTCAAAACCAAATTATGAATAAATACACACTATAGCATGTAAATCTTTGAGTCATATATGCATGATGTAGATGTTCGTTTAGTTCTTATAGTTCATCTCATTCAAAATCAATTAGTTTTGTAAAAATGTTAAGATTCATGGGGCTGTGCATTGTAAATCATAAAGTAAAAAACAAATAATGGCAATTCATTTAGAAAAAATAATCAATTATGATATAGAAGATTCTAGAACAAAGGAGAAGTGCTTGTGTTTTGAGGTTTGTGCATTATGCTTAAGTTCAACCATGGAGTCTTCTAAATTGTACATGTGGTAGATGTGGTGGAATGTTGATGATATCCAACGGCCAGTAGTGCTCGGATTTGCCTATCTCTGCACTGTCAGGTTAGCTTCATCCAGCGACCATCTTTCAAAGTTATTGGCACACTATATAGTTCTTGTGCCATAGTTGCATGTTTTGGAAAAAAAGCTACTAGTGGGTTGTACTATCTATTTAGGAATAGAAGATGTATACATGGAAGTTGTAGGGAAAGAGATGACATGGAGCATCTCAATTCCTATGAGTAGGGATTGGAAAAGAGATGTCATTTGGTTCACATCATAGGAACTTTTCTATTGAATCTAGAGATGACATGTATCTCAATTCCTATGAGGAGGGATTAGAAAAGAGATGTAATTTGGTTCATATCATAGGAACTTTTCTATTGAATATATGCTAATGTTTATTTTCCTTTGAAATTAAGGCAGTATAGGAATCCATTCATATGAACCAAGTGGCTCTAAAGCTATAGAAATGATATCATGTTTATTTCCTTTGAAATGTGGAGTATATGAATCTATTCCTATGAACCAATTGGCTCTAAAGGAAAACAATCCTATAAAAATCATATCATATAGAGTTCCTATGATATTCCTCGACACTAAAGGATGCTTGAAATTGCTGTGGGTGATACGATGGTATTTCTTTGTAGACTCCTCACCCAGCTTTATAGTTACCTCTCGAAGATGAATGAAATGATATATACATGGTATTCTACATGTGCAATTTGGTACACGAAAACTTAGTAAAAGTTTGCGAGGTTCAAATTTTCAATAAAGCTATATGCACTGCATTTCGGAACGGAGGGAGCATACATCAGTTTCTAACACTCACGTGGATGATTTATGTGTAGGAGGAGTGGTTGTTCTGCTAAATGACATGGCAAAACTGACACTGTCGGATGCCGATCTAACGGTTCTTACGGCGTTCGTCAGGAAAAGGCTTGTGGCGAACGTTTGTCAGATAATGATTTACGGACACATGCATTGCATTGATATGTGCCCCCCTCTCTCTCACGCACATGCACCCTCACGAGTCACGACTCTCCCGAGTCCTCTCGCAGACTCGCACGTTGCACCCACCGTCTATCTGGAGGTAGACGTCACGCACATATGTGCTCTTCACACCCTACCCTTAGAACGTCTAAAAAACAAAAGATGGCGCGCACATTTTATTTTAGCTCACACGTCACACACTTATACTATTACTCTTGCGGCGAACGTTCTTTGGGCATAGTATATTGTACTCTCACGAAGAGAAGCGGTGCACGCACGCACTAGTTCTCTCACACCCACTCGCGGGTACATGTAGGAGCTCATTTTTTTGAAGCTGGTACAATAAAATCACTCCACTATATATAAAAGCAGGAGCCTTAGTGCTTGCTTCACTAGGGTTCCTCTCGTTCACTCTCTCATGCTCTCCAGATCTAAGCAACACATAGGTGGCCACACTCTCTCTCAGCTCACGGCTGGTCACAAATCCGGCCGGACAACCTCGACCGGGGCGGGGTTGTAGGTGCATCGTTCACGCTATCGTCAGCGGCGAGGGAGGAGACCAACGGCTGCCCGCGCGTCCCGATCGGCGGCCGTGCCGTTCTCTCCGAGAGAGCGCCGTCTCGGGAGGGCCTCCGACCCCTTCTTCCTCCCTGCGATATTGTGGCCAAGATGCGGCCTCCCGACGCCGTCTTTGCCACATGCCGATGACCCTCAGGTATATATTCCTTAAAAACCTGCCTTGCTCTACTGCCCCAGCTCCCTTCGTGTGGATCCTTTTATACTTCCGTCCGCTATTCCAAAGCCACCTGGACTTCTACTATTATTAGAAGTAAAGCTAGTTCATAAAGTCGACTCAAAGCGTTGGTTCAAACAGGGAAGAAAGTGGGAAAGCTGTAGCATGAATTTAGGACTTGGTTCTAAGAGGAAACAGGGGAAAGTAGTAATATCTGTCACTGCTTAAATAACCGTATTTCGTATTTGCGCAAACAGGGATGTCTGTCTCCATATCATTTCGGGATGTCTGTCTCCGTATCATTTCTATCCGCGCAATCAAAAGCACACACCTCAGTTTTAGTACAACTGCGCAAAATGAGATGGCTATCCCTCGTTGTCGTCGTCTAACCTCCCGTCTTCAAGGTATCCCTACATTGGTAGTAACTAAGGTAAAATGACCAACGCGATATAAAAGAAGATGATTCATATGTTTTACTTCCTGATTGCAGTGCAGGGACGAGCGAAAACAACTGCATCCTTGTTCGGAATGCACTTTCTACCAGTTCATCCATGGACCGAGGACTAGCTGGCACGGCTGCACGGCGGTTTTTTGGACAGGTGCGCGGACAAGAGGCATTGTGGTCTGCTTATTTCTGCAAATAGCGGTGCTTAAATTTAGTGGAACCCACAAGCATTTCAGCTGGTCAGTACACTACATGGTTCAGTTCAGCATTCCAGCTGAGACCACAATTATAATTGGTTATTCTGGAATGAGAGAACCTAACCCTGGATGGTGGCAACCAATGTTGGGGATATCGCTTATCAGGAACTTATCGGTCGACCCATAATAAGGGGTAAATCGGCCAGTTTATCGGCATATCAGCCGATTTATCGCCATATCGGCTGATTTATCGGCCGATTTATCTTATCGGTCTGACAGCGGTAAGCGATAAATCGGCCGATTTATCGGCATATCGGAAGATATCTTGAACAGTGGTGGCAACAAGAAAAAAGCAGAGTGAACTCCAGGAAATTTAAGCCTGCCGGGAGGCCCTTTGCTCAGAGAAGCCTTGCTTGTTTTTTCCTGATTTGTAAACCTTCTCACAACTTTGTCTTTTGCTGTGAACTAGTATATGTTTGTTATGTTCTATGAATCATTGAGATGTATAAAATTGCTAAACTTATGCTTTTCAAGTTTTTTATGAAGACGAGTTTAATGTGAGTGTTCCACATGAGCGCTGGACTAGCATGTGAACGTTTGGAATTTATTACATTGTGGCCTCAATTAACTGCATGAACCACTGTAACAACATACATAGTTGCTTATATGTCAGACAACAGATTGTTGATTGTTAGCTGGTTGATAGCCTAGTGTTGAAGCGAGCTGAGCCAATGTGCCGTGTTTTGCACAACTTCTTACAAGTGGGGTAGCACCAACAGTGTTTAGAAGTACTTATGTATACGTCGGCGCACGGTTCTTGAACGAGTGCTCTATTTCATCAAAACACACACTGCTCGTATGATAAACTGTGACAACTTATGTCTTACCATGCCATGTTCATGAAAAAACTAGTGAGGACGCATCTGTTTCGGCAATAATTATGATGGTTCTCACATGATTCACGGGCACACAAAAGTAGTAGCAGTTCCCATAGACGGATTCAAACAGGTACTAGCCCCAGAGGGGTCGATAACAGGTAAGGTTCAAATAATTAGACACAATGCAAACTACTATTAAACGCTAGCTGGGGCAACTATTTCATGCCTCGACCTAATTTGGGCTGGACACAAGACGGACCTTGCCATGAACATCATCGAGGACGTCTCGCAGCAGCTCAATCCTGTGAACCTTCATGAAGACAACCTTGTGGCCTTGCCACTGATAAACTTGTTTGTGGAGGCATGCCACGTCATCTTCCTGCGTAAGCTTGACAAGAACAGTATGCCTCACAAACGAAGGAGTAGCTTTGAACTTCTTGTGCTTCAATACACCCTGGACAACACGCCTAACAACAGTGAGGCTAGAATACAACTCTTCATTGGTATAACCGCAAATGGCTTCCAGGATCCAACAGCCTAAGAACTCTGTTTTCCCAGTGCATATATTCAGGTCGTCTGCCTCATAGCGAGTGACATGTACAACCACACAATCCTTGTCTGCATCAGGGCTCTAATTGAAACAGAAACAAATTCTGCATTACTTTTCAGTATAAGAAACACAAGTTATTTAAACCACTATGTATAGCATGGCATCGAAGCTAATAAAATTTTGCATTATTGATCACCACATACTTCCTTTTCTAAAAAATCACCACATAGATGAAAAACCACAATCGAGATCGGCAAAGAAGGAAATCACCTTGGGCAGCTCAGCGGGGGGGGGGGACACATCCTCGAAGGGGGAAAACTGCTCCCGCAGTGCCACGGGGGCTGTAACCTCAAACGGGGCATTAACCATCTCAGTAGAGGCTATGAGCATATCTGGGGTCGGCTCAGTGGTTGCCTCCATCTTCTTGGAGCTCTCTGTCTCGTGGGGATCAGCCTCCCACGTCTGCTCCAATATCGGCAGATCTTTGCCTGGTTCTCCTTGGTCCATCATGAAACTGACGAATACTAGGAGACCACTGAAAGGAAAACACAATCGCAATGACAATGAAACAAAAAAGAGAGTGAGGATCGGTTACTGCTTTGCAAAAGTTCTTTTTTTTTCTCTAAACAAAAATATACCAACATCACGGATCCGCTTACCTTCCCTTCGTTCGGAGAGAAGAACAGTGGCAGATGCGAGTGTTGCCTTTCTTGAAGACGGTGAGGGAGAAGGGGATTCAGCAAAGAGTGAAATGATGGTTGCTTCGTCCGTCAAACTTAGACTGCGGGGAGGTGGGGTTTTGTGATATGACAGCTCGTTACTGCCGCGCTACAACCAGGGTGACTATCTGTTGGGGAACGTAGCAGAAATTCAAAATTTTCTACGCATCACCAAGATCAATCTATGGAGTCATCTAGCAACGAGGGAGGAGTGGATCTACATACCCTTGTAGATCGCGCGCGGAAGCGTTCAAGAGAACAGGGTTGGTGGAGTTGTACTTGTCGTGATCCAAATCACCGATGATCCTAGCGCCGAACGGACGGCACCTCCACGTTCAACACACGTACGGAGCAGTGACGTCTCCTCCTTCTTGATCCAGCAAGGGGGAAGGAGAGGTTGATGGAGATCCAGCAGCACGACGTCGTGGTGGTGGAAGTAGCGGGATTCCAACAGGGCTTCGCCAAGCGCTGCGGGAGGAGGGAGATGTGTCATGGGAGGGAGAGGGAGGCGCCAGGGCTTAGGTGTTGCTGCCCTCCCTTCCCCCCACTATATATAGGGCCAAGGGAGAGGGGGGGCGCAGCCTTGGCCCTTCCTCCAAGGAAGGGTGCGGCCAGGGAGGAGTCCCTCCTCCCCAAGGCACCTCGGAGGTGCCTTCCCCCTTTAGGACTCTTCCTTTCCCTCTTCTCTTGGCGCATGCGCCTTTCGGGGCTGGTGCCCATGGCCCATATAGGCCAAGGCGCACCCCCTACAGCCCATGTGGCCCCCCGGGGCAGGTGGCCCCACCCGGTGGACCCCCGGGACCCTTCCGGTGGTCCCAGTACAATACTGATGACCCCGAAACTTGTCCCGATGGCCGAAATAGCACTTCCTATATATAATTCTTTACCTCCGGACCATTCCGGAACTCCTCGTGACGTCCGGGATCTCATCCGGGACTCCGAACAACTTTCGGGTTACCGCATACTAATATCTCTATAACCCTAGCGTCACCGAACCTTAAGTGTGTAGACCCTACGGGTTCGGGAGACATGCAGACATGACTGAGATGACTCTCCGGTCAATAACCAACAACAGGATCTGGATACCCATGTTGGCTCCCACATGTTCCACGATGATCTCATCGGATGAACCACGATGTCAAGGACTTAATCAATCCCGTATACAATTCCCTTTGTCTATCGGTACAATACTTGCCCGAGATTCGATCGTTGGTATCCCGATACCTTGTTCAATCTCGTTACCGACAAGTCTCTTTACTCGTTCCGTAACACATCATCCCGTGATAAACTCCTTGATCACATTGTGCACATTATGATGATGTCCTACCGAGTGGGCCCAGAGATACCTCTCCGTTTACACGGAGTGACAAATCCCAGTCTTGATTCGTGCCAACCCAACAGACACTTTCGGAGATACCTGTAGTGTACCTTTATAGCCACCCAGTTACGTTATGACGTTTGGCACACCCAAAGCACTCCTACAGTATCCGGGAGTTGCACAATCTCATGGTCTAAGGAAATGATACTTGACATTAGAAAAGCTTTAGCATACGAACTACATGATCTTGTGCTAGGTTTAGGATTGGGTCTTTGTCCATCACATCATTCTCCTAATGATGTGATCCCGTTATCAATGACATGCAATGTCCATGGTTAGGAAACCATAACCATCTATTGATTAACGAGCTAGTCAACTAGAGGCTTACTAGGGACATGGTGTTGTCTATGTATCCACACATGTATCTGAGTTTCCTATCAATACAATTCTAGCATGGATAATAAACGATTATCATGAACAAGGAAATATAATAATAATCAATTTATTATTGCCTCTAGGGCATATTTCCAACAGTCTCCCACTTTCACTAGAGTCAATAATCCAGTTCACATCGCTATGTGACTAACACTCAAGGTCACATCCCCATGTGACTAACACCCAAAGAGTTTACTAGAGTCAATAATCTAGTTCACATTACCATGTGATTAACACTCGATGAGTTCTGGGTTTGAACATGTTACGCTTGTGAGAGATGTTATAGTCAACGGGTCTAAATCTTTCAGATCCGTATGTACTTCGCAAATTTCTATGTCATCTTGTAGATGCAACTACTACGCTACATTTGGAGCTATTCCAGATAACTGTTCTACTATATGAATCCAGTTTACTACTCAGAATAATCTGTATTAGTGTCAAAGTTTGCATCGGCGTAACCCTTTATGACGAACTCTTTTACCACCTCCATAATCGAGAAAATTCCTTAGTCCACTAGTTACTAAGGATATCTTTGACCGCTGTCTTGTGATCCATTCTTGGATCACTCTTGTACCCCTTGAGTGACTCATGGCAAGGCACATTTCAGGTGCGGTACACAGCATAGCATACTGTAGGGCCTATGTCTTAAGCATAGGGGACGACCTTCGTCCTTTCTCTCTATTCTGCCGTGGTCGAGCTTTAAGTCTTAACTTCATACCTTACAACTCAGGCAAGAACTCCTTCTTTGACTGATCCATCTTGAACACCTTCAAGATCATGTCAAGGTATGTGCTCATTTGAAAGTACCATTAAGCGTTTTGATCTATCCTTATAGATCTTGATGCTCAATGTTCAAGTAGCTTAATCCAGGTTTTCTATTGAAAAACACTTTCCAAATAATCCTATATGCTTTCCAGAAATTCTATGTCATTTCTGATCAACAATATGTCAACAACATATATTCATCAGAAATTCTATAGTGCTCCCACTCACTTCTTTGGAAATACAAGTTTCTCATAAACTTTGTATACACCCAAAATCTTTGATCATCTCATCAAAGCATACATTCCAACTCTGAGATGCTTACTCCAGTCCTCAGAAGGATTGCTGGAGCTTTGCATATTTATTAGCATCTTTCGGGATTGACAAAACCTTCCGGTTGTATCACATACAACCTTTCCTCAAGAAAATCGTCGAGGAAACAATGGTTTTTGACATCCTATCTGCAAGATTTCATAAATAATGTAGTAATAACTAATATAATTCCAACATACTCTTAGCATCGCTACGAGTGAGAAAGTCTCACCGTAGTCAACTCCTTGAACTTGTCGGGAAACTTCTTAACGACAAGTCGAGCTTTCTTAATGGTGACATTTACCATCATTGTCCGTCTTACTTTTAAAATCCATCTGCACTCAACAGCCTTACGACCATCGAGCTGTTCTGCCAAAGTCTACACTTTGTTTTCATACATGGATCCTCCCTCGGATTTTATGGCCTCGAGCCATTTATCGGAATCCAGGCCCACCATCGCTTCTCCATAGCTCGCAGGTTCATTGTTGTCTAGCAACATGACTTCCAAGACAGGATTACGTACCATTCTGAAGTAGTACGCATCCTTGTCATCCCACGAGGTTTGGTAGTGACTTGATCTGAAGTTTCATGATCACTATCATAAGCTTCCACTTCAATTGGTGTAGGTGCCACAGGAACAACTTCCTGTGCCCTGCCACACACTAGTTGAAGAGACGGTTCAATAACCTCATCAAGTCTCCACCATCCTCCCACTCAATTCTTTCGAGAGAAACTTTTCCTTGAGAAAGGACCCGATTCTAGAAACAATCCCTTATTGCTTTCGGATCTGAGACAGGAGGTATACCCAACTGTTTTGGGTGTCCTATGAAGATGCATTTATCCGCTTTGGGTTCGAGCTTATCAGCCTGAAACTTTTTCACATAAGCGTCGCAGCCCCAAACTTTTAAGAAATGACAGCTTAGGTTTCTCTAAACCATAGTTCATACGGTGTCATCTCATCGGAATTATGTGGTGCCCTATTTAAAGTGAATGTGGTTGTCTTTAATGCCTAACCCATAAACTATCGTGGTAATTCGATAAGAGACATCATGGTATGCATCATATCCAATAGGGTGCAGTTATGATGTTCGGACACACCATCACACTATGGTGTTCCAGGCTGTATTAGTTGTGAAACAATTTCCACAATGTCTTAATTCTGTGCCAAACTCGTAATTCAGATATTCATCTCTATGATCATATCATAGATATTTTATCCTCTTGTCACGACGATCTTTCAACTTCACCCTGAAATTACTTGAACCTTTCAATAATTCAGACTCGTGATTCATCAAGTAAATATACTCAACATCTACTCAAATCATCTGTGAAGTAAGAACATAACGATGTCCACTACACGCCTCAGCATTCATTGGACTGCACACATCAAAATGTATTACTTCCAACAAGTTGCTTTCTAGTTCCATTTTACTGAAAAAGAGGCTTTCAGTCATCTTGCCCATGTGGTATGATTTGCATGTCTCAAGTGATTCAAAATCAAGTGAGTCCAAACGATCCATCTGTATAGAGTTTCTTCATGCATATCTACCAACAAACATGGTTCGCATGTCTCAATCCTTTCAAAAATGAGTGAGTCCAAAGATCCATCAACATGGAGCTTCTTCATGCGTTTTATACCGAATGACTTAAGTGGCAGTGCCACAAGTAGGTGGTACTATCATTACTATATTATATCTTTTGGCATGAACATGTGTATCACTATGATCGAGATTCAATGAACCATTCATTTCAGGTGCAAGACCATTGAAGGTATTATTCAAATAAACAGAGTAACCGTTATTCTCCTTAAATGAATAACTGTATTGCGATAGACATAATCCAATCATGTCTATGCTCAACGCAAACACCAATCTCGATGGTAGAGGGAGCGTGCGATGCTTGATCATATCAACATTGGAAACACTTCCAACACATATCGTCAGCTCACCTTTAGCTAGTCTCCGTTTATTCCGTAGCTTTTATTTCAAGTTACTAACACTTAGCAACCGAACCGGTATCTAATACCCTGGTGCTACTAGGAGTACTAGTAAAGTACACTTCAACACAATATATATCCAATATACTTCTATCGACCTTGCCAGCCTTCTCATCTACCAAGTATCTAGGGTAATTCTGCTCCAGTGGCTGTTCCCCTTATTACAGAAGCACTTAGTCTCGAGTTTGGGTTCAACCTTGGGTTTCTTCACTAGAGCAGCAGCTGAATTGCCGTTTCATGAAGTATCCCTTCGTGCCCTTGCCCTTCTTGAAACTAGTGGTTTCACCAACCATCAACAATTGATGCTCCTTCTTGATTTCTACTTTTGTGGTGTCAAACATCGCGAATATCTCAAGGATCATCATATATGTCCCTGATATATTATAGTTCATCACGAAGCTCAAGCAGCTTGGTGGTAATGACTTCGGAGAACCATCACTATTTCATCTGGAAGATCAACTCCCACTCGATTCAAGCGATTATTGTACTCAGACAATCTGAGCACAAGTTCAACAATTGAGATTTTCTCCCTTAGTTTGCAGGCTAAGAAAATCGTCGGAGGTCTTATACCTCTTGACGTGGGCACGAGCCTGAAATCCCAATTTTAGCCCTCGAAACATCTGATATGTTTTGTGACGTTTCAAAACGTCTTCGGTGCCTCAACTCTAAAGTGTTCAACTGAACTATCACGTAGTTATCAAAATGTCTATGTCAGATGTTCGCAACATCCACAGACAACGTTCGAGGTTCAGCACACTGAGCGGTGCATTAAGGACATAAGCCTTCTATGAAGCAATGAGGACAATCCTCAGTTTACGGACCTAGTCCGCATAATTGCTACTATCAACTTTCAACTAAATTTTCTCTAGGAACATATCTAAACAGTAGAACTGAAGCGCGAGCTACGACATAATTTGCGAAGACCTTTTGACTATGTTCAGGATAATTAAGTTCATCTTATGAACTCCCACTCAGATAGACATCCCTCTAGTCATCTAAGTGATTACATGATCCGAGTCAACTAGGCCGTGTCCGATCATCACGTGAGACGGACTAGTCATCATCGGTGAACATCTTCATGTTGATCGTATCTACCATACGACTCATGCTCGACCTTTCGGTCTCTTGTGTTCTGAGGCCATGTCTGTACATGCTAGGCTCGTCAAGTCAACCTAAGTGTTTCGCGTGTGTAAATCTGTCTTACACCCGTTGTATGTGAACGTTAGAATCTAACACCCGATCATCACGTGGTGCTTCGAAACAACGAACTGTCGCAACGGTGCATAGTTAGGGGAACACATTCTTGAAATTGTAATGAGGGATCATCTTATTTACTATCGTCGTTCTAAGCAAATAAGATGTATAAACATGATAAACATCACATGCAATCAAATAATAGTGACATGATATGGCCAATATCATATAGCTCCTTTGATCTCCATCTTGGGGCTCCATGATCATCTTGTCACCGGCATGACACCATGATCTCCATCATCATGATCTCCATCATCGTGTATTCTTGAAGTTGTCTCGTCATCTATTACTTCTCTACTACAGCTAACGGTTAGCAATAAAGTAAAGTAATTACATGACGTTTATGTTGACACGCAGGTCATAAATAAATTAAGACAACTCCTATGGCTCCTGCCGGTTGTCATACTCATCGACATGCAAGTCATGATTCCTATTACAAGAACATGATCAATCTCATACATCACATATATCATTCATCACATCCTTTTGGCCATATCACATCACATAGCATACCCTGCAAAAACAAGTTAGACGTCCTCTAATTGTTGTTTGCATGTTTTACGTGGTTGCTATGGGTTTCTAGCAAGAACGTTTCTTACCTACGCAAAGACCACAACGTGATATGCCAATTGCTATTTACCCTTCATAAGGACCCTTTTCATCGAATCCGATCCGACTAAAGTGGGAGAGACAGACACCCGCTAGCCACCTTATGCAACTAGTGCATGTCAGTCGGTGGAACCAGTCTCACGTAAGAGTACGTGTAAGGCCGGTCCGGGCCACTTCATCCCACGATGCCGCCGAATCAAGATAAGACTAGTAACGGCAAGCATATTGAACAAAATCAACGCCCACAACTACTTTGTGTTCTACTCGTGCATAGAAACTACGCATAGACCTAGCTCTGATACCACTGTTGGGGAACGTAGCAGAAATTCAAAATTTTCTACGCATCACCAAGATCAATCTATGGAGTCATCTAGCAACGAGGGAGGAGTGGATCTACATACCCTTGTAGATCGCGCGCGGAAGCGTTCAAGAGAACGGGGTTGATGGAGTTGTACTTGTCGTGATCCAAATCACCGATGATCCTAGCGCCGAACGGACGGCACCTCCGCGTTCAACACACGTACGGAGAAGTGACGTCTCCTCCTTCTTGATCCAGCAAGGGGGAAGGAGAGGTTGATGGAGATCCAGTAGCACGATGTCGTGGTGGTGGAAGTAGCGGGATTCCAACAGGGCTTCGCCAAGCGCTGCGGGAGGAGGGAGATGTGTCATGGGAGGGAGAGGGAGGCGCCAGGGCTTAGGTGTTGCTGCCCTCCCTTCCCCCCACTATATATAGGGCCAAGGGAGAGGGGGGGCGCAGCCTTGGCCCTTCCTCCAAGGAAGGGTGCGGCCAGGGAGGAGTCCCTCCTCCCCAAGGCACCTCGGAGGTGCCTTCCTCCTTTAGGACTCTTCCTTTCCCTCTTCTCTTGGCGCATGGGCCTTTTGGGGCTGGTGCCCTTGGCCCATATAGGCCAAGGCGCACCCCCTACAGCCCATGTGGCCCCCCAGGGCAGGTGGCCCCACCCGGTGGACCCCCGGGACCCTTCCGGTGGTCCCGGTACAATACCGGTGACCCCGAAACTTGTCCCGATGGCCGAAATAGCACTTCCTATATATAATTCTTTACCTCGGACCATTCCGGAACTCCTCATGACGTCCGGGATCTCATCCGGGACCCTGAACAACTTTCGGGTTACCGCATACTAATATCTCTATAACCCTAGCGTCACCGAACCTTAAGTATGTAGACCCTACGGGTTCGGGAGACATGCAGACATGACCGAGATGACTCTCCGGTCAATAACCAACAGCGGGATCTGGATACCCATGTTGGCTCCCACACGTTCCACGATGATCTCATCGGATGAACCATGATGTCAAGGACTTAATCAATCCCGTATACAATTCCCTTTGTCTATCGGTACAATACTTGCCCGAGATTCGATCGTCGGTATCCCAATACCTTGTTCAATCTCGTTACCGGCAAGTCTCTTTACTCGTTCCGTAACACATCATCCCGTGATAAACTCCTTGATCACATTGTGCACATTATGATGATTTCCTACCGAGTGGGCCCAGAGATACCTCTCCGTTTACACGGAGTGACAAATCCCAGTCTTGATTCGTGCCAACCCAACAGACACTTTTGGAGATACCTGTAGTGTACCTTTATAGCCACCCAGTTACGTTGTGACGTTTGGCACACCCAAAGCACTCCTACGGTATCCGGGAGTTGCACAATCTCATGGTCTAAGGAAATGATACTTGACATTAGAAAAGCTTTAGCATACGAACTACATGATCTTGTGCTAGGCTTAGGATTGGGTCTTTGTCCATCACATCATTCTCTTAATGATGTGTTCCCGTTATCAATGACATCCAATGTCCATGGTTAGGAAACCGTAACCATCTATTGATTAACGAGCTAGTCAACTAGAGGCTTACTAGGGACATGGTGTTGTCTATGTATCCACACATGTATCTGAGTTTCGTATCAATACAATTCTAGCATGGATAATAAACGATTATCATGAACAAGGAAATATAATAATAATCAATTTATTATTGCCTCTAGGGCATATTTCCAACACTATCCGCCTACATACTGCCTTCTAATTTGGTGGATGGCATTTGGGCCCGCGCGCTGCATGGCCCGCATGTCGGTGAACAAAAGTATAACGGCATTCAGTAGAGGGAGACGTTTCAATGACCTAGAGGAGCCAGAAGCTGTAGAGTGTCTCCACTGTACTAGTAGTAATTGTTTTTCTGGGTAGCTGTAGAGTGTCTCCACTGTACTAGTAGTAATTGTTTCTCTGGGCCCAAGACAAAACAGCCCATCCACACTAGTAAATAGTAAAATCAATTCAAAAGCCCATATATTTACTGAATTGACGGATGGGTATGTCGAAGAGCAAAAAAAGGAGTTTCAGGTGGGCAAAAGAGCTTCTGAATGTGCCGGGCTTCTATTTACAACATATTGTGGTCATAATCCAGTAAATTTTACGACCCAGGATGTTCATTCTATGGACCTGACCGATCCATTTGACTGTGACTGCCGAAAACAGTGCTGGAGTTAGATGTTGTTGCCCTTTTCAATCTAGTTTTTTTTGTAAACCTGATGAACAATTAACCCTCGTACTTTTGTACAGTTTGTAAGCTGGAGTTAGATGTTCCTGCCCTTTTCAACTCGGTTGTGACTGTCATGTTTTCTTTGAAACAAGGCAACACTACAAAAAAAGACACATCTGTGACATTTTGGGCCGAACGAATTTTTTTCTGCCACACATATGACACTTCTATGACGATAATTGTGACAAAACCCGGTATCATCATAGATGTGGTGGGCTCCTACTTCTATGACAAAAAATCATGACAGAAAATGGGCTTTTCGTCCTGGGCGGGCCGGAGACGTAGCTGCATGACATTCTTTGGGCTGTCCATGACGGAAAAAACCATGGTAGAAGCGAGGGCGAGGAAAATTTCGGGGAGTTCCCGGTTACTTGGGAGGTCAGGGGCCGAGCGATGCACGTTTCTCTCGTACACGTACGCGTGTGTGTGCGAGGCGTTGGCTCTAACTGAACCCGAGCGAGGCGTTGGGCTCTAACTGAACCCGAGCGATTGCACCGCAGGCTACGCATTACTGAACCCGAGCGATCGATCAATGGCTGTTAACTGAACCCGATAAAGTGATTCCTTCGCTACTGCTGCTAGCTGAAGCCGATCGATGCTGCCTCTAGATGAACAGTAAGCGTTGGGGGGGGGGGGGGGGTTGGATGAATAGTTCCCGGTGGGGATGGATGAACAGGACCCCGTGGTGTTGCCTCTGGATGAACAGGACCCCGATCAATCGAGCCGGTTGGGGCTGGATGAACAGGACAGGACCACCCTGTGGAGGGCAGGATGAACAGTAGACGGTGGAGGGCAAGATGAACAGTATCCCGTGGAGGGGTGGTTAAACAAGAGCCCGTGGAGAGGGTTGGTTGAACAGTAGCCGGTGGAGTAGCGCGCGCTGGAGGCTGGATGAACAGGAGCCCGTGGATGAATAGTCGTAGGTGGAGGCTGGAGGAGGTCGACGTTGGATGAACAGTAGCTCATGGAGGCTGGAGGGGGTCGACGGTGGAGATGAACAGTATCCAGTGGAGTCCCGTTTTGCGGTACGCCACACCCCTCCCGATGAACAGGAACCCCGTTTCGACCGTAGCGCTCCAACACAAGTCCGTTTCGTCCGTTTTTGCGGTATGCCACACCCCTCCCGATCAACCGGACCCCCGTTTCGACCGTAGGAGGTCCGTTTCCTCCGTTTTGTGGTACGCCAAACCCCTCCCGATGAACAGGATCCCATTTCGAATGTGGCCGGTCGAACACAAGGCCGTTTTCTCCGTTTTGCGGTACGCCAGGCCTCGTTTCCATCGCCTGTTCCATCCAAGCCCTCCCGATGAACACGACCACGCATTTCGTTCCGACCCAGCCGGTTGGCTCCCATGCATTCCGTTGCCTCCCGATGAACACGACGCGTTCCGTTGCCTCCCCATGAACACGACGCATTCCGTTGCCTCCCCATGAACATGACGACGACGCTGTTTCTCCGTTCCGACCCAGCCATCTACACGAGCCCTGGCCGTACGTATGCGCGAGTAGGCATTCGAGACCCCGCCCGTATGTACACATACATGGCCGTATTTTCTTTCTTGCACCCTGGCCGTTGTACGTACGTGTACATGCTATGTGCGCGCCTCTACTATGACACGTGCGCGCCTCTACTACGACACGTGTGTGCCTCTACATCGACCAGTATGTACGTACACGTTCGCGACCAGAATGACAACGCTACGTATGCTTCGACCAGGTGGGTCCCGACTGTCGGGCACTTCCTTGCCTGCGAAGATGTAGCTGGTGGGTCCCAGCAGTCAGGGGGGCGAATCGTTTTTTTCCCGGACGCACTTGCTTGCGTGCGAAGATGTAGCTGGTGGGTCCCAGTAGTCAGGGGGAAATGTTTTTTTTTGTGAAATACAGTGGCACGTCCGATGGGTCCCAGCTGTCAGGTGGAGGAATCATTATTTTCCGCGTAATAAGGAGGCACTTCCTTGCTGCGCCCGTGGACCCAGCTGTCAGCCTCTCCATGTACAGTCCACGTCCGATGGAAGTCGTTCCTTGACCACGTTGACCACGCCGCGCTGAGAGCGCCAGGGCGGTGGACGATGGTGAGGCCTAGGAAGGGGACAATGCGTAGCCGGTGAAGATGCGGTAGTGGATGCCCACGCGGAGAGGAGTATGAGGATTCACTCGTTCGGCTGCGGTGTGAGGCTGCCGTCGCCGCAGGGCCTGGCCAGCGGTGGGAATAGTAGGGGGGCGGTGAGGCCTCCGCGGCAGCACAGACGACCACGGGAGGCAGGAGCAGGCGGCACGACCGGCGCTGCTTTGGGCGGCTGGAGCAAGAAGACCAGAGGTTGAAGAAGCACTACGGTCGTTGGATGGACATCGTACGGTCACTGCAGCTAGAATCATTTATATTGACTAAGTTGACAAAGCCCTTGGTACATCAACTTAGTAGGCCCACAGATCAACATCCAAAACGGTGCGCCCCAAATGTCAGGGGGAGGAATCATTTTTTGGGCGGGTGAAGCTAGAATATCCGAGATTGAAGAAGAAGCACGACATCCATTGGATGGACATCCAACGGCCACTGCTGCTAGAACCGTGTGTTGGCTATAAGTTGACAAAGCCTTGCATACGCGTCAACTCTGTTTTTTTAGGGGACGCGTCAACTTAGTAAGGCCAGAAGTGTGTGGCAGAGAACTTATAGCCCATTTGAGATTTGTAAGAATGTGTAGCCCATTTTTGAATTCTAATGGAACTTACTACAGCCCATTTACAGTTTGTTAAAAGTACAGCCCATTTCAACCAACCGTTCAAAACAGAATTCAATAAAATTTCCCACATTTTGATGGGATCCGAAATATTTTTATCCCGAAATTTCTAGTCAGATTAAATACAATTTCAATATAAATTTATATTACATAAAAATCCAACGAAACATTGCACTCACAACAATTAATGAAATTAAAATTTTCAATATCCAAAAATAATATTTTATAAAGTAATCACGTGTTTGGTGCATTTTTTTATAGTTACTGCCCAGTTTATGATTACATCCCATTTATTATTTCTTAAAGCCCATTTTCTTGTTAAGCCTAATGCATCCCTCCTAGGAAAGATTTGCAGCCCAGCGGGGCGGAGAATAACAACTTGACCTTGCCTGGGTATTCCTAAAAAAAGTATAGCTGGGCTAGCCATTTTCAGCTTGAAAAAAATTAATATCTAGGATGGATATCTGGCCTAGGCTAGACGGGCCACAGCCCGCCCAGTTAATACCTGTAGTGATGTTTTCGTTGTTGTTCAGAGGAGAAAAATTAATATCTGGGCTAAACATCGAAAAACTCTGAAGTGATCACACCTCAAAAACACAAATACTGCTCGAGTTTCTTGGTCCCAGCTGTCGGCCGCTTCTTGTGCAATTCTCTCGTTTATTGACTACTACCTAGGTTGACAATGGTGTGGGACCGTGATGTCAGGAAACTAGGGGGAAGCAAAATAAATTACTCCAGCGAGCGCTTCCACCTCTGCCTCGTTGTCTCCCGTGGAAACCCCTTTCCTCCCTTTTTTTGCTCGGGCAAGGACCAATGCATGCAGCACGTCCATGCGGTTATTAGGCAGGAAATAAAAGTGCTTTGCATGCTATGAATTACGATGGCCTGCATGGGTAGCTAATAAGGCATCCTCTTAACTGCTGTGATTAAATGTTGTGTTTAGAAGAGAGAAATATTCTTCTTTTCCACCAATCTACTTGCACCTAGGTCGTGATGCACCTTCTAATACGACTTGTTCACCTAGACGGAGGGAGTATAGTTTTATACATATATATATATAATAAGGAGGCACTTGCGTACGTGAGGCTATGGACCTGGTGGGTCCCCATTGTCATCCTCTCCAAGTAAAGTCATCTCCTCGCCCGCGCGCGCTTTCCGCTCAAAACAGTCAGCGCCGCCCGCCCCGCTTCCCAGTGCAGGCGATTGCTCCGCCTTCAAAGGACACAAGTGTCGTCTGTCCATCCATCTGCAGCCCACATTAATGATACGCGGTTGCCGAGGCGGCTACTTCGGCGCCACACGTCTGTCCCTCCGCCCGCCCACCATTGCTATATAAACTGCTGCGCCGGCCATAGCCGCAATCATCCGCATTTGTTCCCTTTCTCCTGTCCACACCACTACTGCCCACCATGGCTTCCTCGCACTCCAGCGCTCTTCGGGATGGGCGGACGATGGACCACAAGGAGATGGCAGCCATTGCTGCCGACCGGCTGGCCTGCAGGCAGCCGGAGGACGACGATGTCCCAATGGAGAACATGGTAGTCGACGATCCGGCGCCAACCCCCTCCTCCGCGCCATCCTCGCCGGTGCATTGCACCATGACCATCAGCGAGGCTCGTGCCCAATATATGGACAGTGTGAGGCAGATGCGTCAGGAGCAGTTCTGGGAGGCGCAGGCCGATGTCGCCTACAACCACCATCTCCTCCAGGAGCACCTACAGGCGGAGGAGCAGATCACCGCGGAGCGGGCGGAGCAGGAGGCGTTGCTCGACTCGTACCGCTCCGCCCGCAAGGGCCGCCTCGAGCGCTGGCGATACCGCATGCGGGTGGCGGAGCCTGCGGCTGCCTACAAAGAGGCTAGCAAAGAGGGCGATGAAGCGGGTGAGGCGTTGTTTGGCGAGACCAAGGACGAGGCAGAGGTCAATGCCGGCTCCGACGAGTCCCCACCCTGCTGGCGCCGACGAGGCCCTGCTCCGCCGAGGCCCCGCCCCGCCAACAACGAGGCAGCCCCACCCTGCCGGCAATGCGGGGGAGGATTTCCACTGCTCCGCTGAGGCGCCACCCGCCGGCAACGAGACAGAGGACATCGCCAGCTCCGCCGAGGCCCCGCCCCGCTGCCAGCGAGGCCGCGCCACACGAAAAACAAGGAAGAGTAGAACACGATAGGTCGCCGCTGCTCGGGTCCAAGTAAGGCCACCGCTGCTACCCTCCTGTTGAAGCCAAGCTAGGCGGGTTGGCCATTGACGGCCGGTTAGCTTCTTGGCGGCGACGTGGAGTCGGGGAGTTCTGCTGGAGAATAACGCTGCTTCTACTTAACTGCTGGTGCAGTTGGCTAACTGACACGTGGGCCCAACAGGCCACATGTCAGTTACGCAACTATACCTGCAGTTAAGTCACTGAAGCTTCTGTTCGGCTCAGTGGGACACAGGTGGGTAGCTTCGATTAATTAATTATACCTCCAGTGCACCCCTTTTTAGTTGAACAATGTATGAAATGTAATGAAATCTGGCATGTTTATATGAAATCCTACTTTGTATGAATGAATTTATTTCGATTAGTTCGAATTCCTGTATCACTGGCATTGGATGAACATGGATAACAATACGTACTAGCATTATTCCCAGAGTGATCACCTCGTTTGCAGCAGTTTCACATGTACTCCCTTCGGTCCTTTCTAGTCTGCATACAAGTTTTATCTGCAGTCAAAGTATCTCTACTTTGACCAATCTTATACAAAAGAGTATGCACTTTCACAATGTGCGAAGTAAAAAGGAACAGAAGGAGTACAAAGAGTTTGAGCAGCTTTTTAGCGTTTCTGTACATTGCAATCAAACACACAGGCCTGTCAATTCATAGAGAACATTCAAAACAATCGATGATTATGCATCTCAGCGACTCACATGTCAGAGGCAATATTTACTTCACAACTAAAGAATAAAGAAAAAATTGATCGACGTTGCTGACAGCAAGGGCGTCCCATTCAAAAATATCAAACGCATGTCTTGCTAAAATCAATGAGAAAAATTTGACAAGGTTGTCCCATTCCAAAATATCAAATGCCTACGATTGTGGAATGGGCAGGGTTTGCCATCAGTTTGGACATTGACATGGCACCTCGTGCTAAATAAACCATCTGTTCTTTTTGTGCAGTTCCACCAAAATCAACCAAATTCGCGCGTAGCTTGTATGATTTCGCCCTTATATGTTGCGACGCCTTGAACTTATCGGCACCTCCTTTCTTGTGGTGGAAATGAATGATTCGATGTATTAATGAACATTTTGTGCAGTTCCCATTGAAATCAAGCTGAGCACCCCTGTTTGCACAAATACAAAAAAGTGATTAGTATAGAGCAAACTGTATTATGAATTAACAGTTTCAATAGGCACATACATGGTCCATGTAGAGCACACTTTTAGAAAAATGGAACTCACCAGAAAGAATCCTAGAACAACATTGTACTCGCGCATCACAGCAAAAAAATGGAGATTTTGTCAGTCCTTCCAAGATGAAGTTAGTTTGGTCTTGTGGGGAGTACTGTAACCATCCTTCAACTGCTCCTTCTGATGATAAGATAGACATGGCTTATTCATCCTGGCATAATCGAACAAGTCAATTCACGTACTCTATATTCTTCTTCAGAGGAAGATGATCCTATTGTGCAAAGACAAGAGGACTACTAAATGCTAGCATCACTGTTTGCTCGAAAAGGGGAAAGGAAATATTTAAAACAGCACAGATGAAGCACTTCTCAAGGACAATACCACTTTTTCATGAAAGTATCTAAACAGTAGCACAACACCAATAGAGATGACAAAGCTCAATCATATGGATGAAATCAGTGGACGAGTACCAACCTTTGTCAGGAGGCTTATTGCGTAGAGCATACAGATGAAGAAATTCTCCGGAACCATCTGTTGCTATCTACGATGGTGGCCATGCTTACTATAGACTCCTCGATTAGTTTAATGTTTCCAACATCTTCTTGTGCAGTTCCACTAAAATATATGGTATCTTCAAAGAAGATCCCTGTTTGCACAAGTAGAGATAATTACATATTACATTAAGAGTGGCATCAAATCAGTGGCAAAACAATTGCTCGTTCCAGCCATAGCAATAAATTGAGATGCAAAACTATATCATTACTTGTGTCATCACAGTTCCAGTGCTTCATTATAGCACCAGGAGTTTATTTTTGTTTTTCTTCCCCTTGTTCTTCCCCTTCATCACTTGGTTCAATAACAAACAAGCTTCGCCTTCAATGTAAGATTTGGCATGTCAATTAGGGAGCACAAGTATAGTACTAAACTTAATTTTCTGATGAAAGTGGCAAAATACAGGCCATCAGTTGTGAAATATCCTTATCTTAACTCAATGGGATATTACGGTGCACATACAGATTGGAAGTCTTGTCTCCATTTGTGCAGTTCACTAAAATCAAGCAACATCATCGTACAAGTAGCACAACATATGAATGCACACTACAGAATCATGTGAAAGAAGGCTACTACTGACCTCTCATGATGCAGAATTCAAACAACTCACAAGAAGAAGATCTGAACCAAATTCGCCTTAACAGATAGGAAGTAAGATCTCCTCTTGTGCAGTTCCACTAAGATCAAGCAATCAAGCAACATTGTCGGTGTGACATTTTGGTTGAACTGCACAAAACACTCTTAAAACAAAAGTGTTTTGTGCAGTGCAACAAAAGGTCACAATGGCAACGAGGTGAAGCAGATAACCCTGTTTACACAGAGGTGCAAAGGAAACAATTAGTAGTCAATAACGGTGGATGAAACAGAAGCCAACAAAAATAAGCATCTACCTTATCTAAATGGGAAAGAAAGAAATACAGTAGCATTTCTCAAATGGTGGCATTGATTAATATTAACATAGAGATTATATTAACAATAAAATTCGTTAAACATGTAATTTTCTTTTAACTGTGGCATTGCATCAATTTTCCAGCGGCATTATTAGAGGGTGTTTGTTTACAGGGACATTTTGGTGTAGGGACTAAAAAAATTCTGTGTCAGTCCCATCTAAACCAAATAGGAGGGACTTGTAGGGACTAAAAGTGGGCATTTGGGACTAAAGAAAGAAGACCCCGAGGGAGTCTTTTTGGGACTTTTTCCAACAGTTGCCCCTGCCATGCATCACACCTTGTCTCTATTAGTTCATTACTAGGGGTAACATGGTCTTTTAGCATGTCATTTAATAACCTCTAGTCCATGTTTAGTCCCTAGAACCCACCAGGTAGGGACTAGGTAGTTTTTAACCAAACAAGGCCTTAGATTAACAACAGCTAATGAGTTGCACGGGACAGTGGACGCACCAGCACCATGTGCATCTACCGATGTACTGTGGTCATGCACAGTCTGTTGCAACAAAGAACAAGCAACCAAGGAGCATATTTGTGTTGGTCCCAGTTTTGTTATCTTTAGACGCCTTTCCCTATGTGAGCGCAACAAATCTAGTCCTGCTCAAACTCTACAGACTTGTCCTTTCCTTTCCTTTTTGAACTAGTACTTTCACCCCTTCCTTTCCTCTTTGAACCACGTCCTAGATTTATGCGGTACAACTTTCCCCACTACTTTCCCCCATTCCTTTCCTCTTTGAACCACATCCTAGATTAATGCTATACAACTTTCCCCCTTCATTTCCTCTTTGAACCACGTCCTAGATTCATGCTATATACAACTTTTCCCACTACTTTCCCCCACTCCTTTCCTCTTTGAACCACGTCCTAGATTCATGGTATACATGCAGCTAGAGCAATGCATGTGGAGTAAGTAAATTATACCTTAAGGTTCTTGGGGCGTGGTTCAGTGGGCGACGGGACGGCGGCGAAGAAGAAGGGGTCGGAGGCCCTCCCACGCCGCCGCTGGGTGGAAAGTGAATAGCTACGCCGGTAGTCCCTCGCCGACGGCGACAGCGTTAAGCCTCCTTCCCTTCCCGGCGGACGGATCCTGCCAGCTCTTTGAACAGCAGTGAGGGGAGAGAGAGGCCAACGAAGTCTTGTTTAGATCTAGAGAGGGTGAGAGAGTGTGAAGAGAGCAACTACAAACGCTAAGCCTCCAACGGGAGAGGGCGAGAGAGTGTGAAGAGAGCAACTACAAGTGCTGAGGCTCCAACGTGTATATATATACTGGAGAGAGAGTGTGATGCGTGCAAACCCTAGAAAACATTTTGACCAGTAAAAGAATCCTCCTGGCACAAATTATGCTCAAGTGTAGTTATCGAACCCGAGACCTCAAGTTTGATGAGCGAACAGGCTAACCAGCTACACAACCCTCCCGTTATGTTCAACAAGAGGGAAATAACCTTTTATACATTCCTACATTCGTGTGACAAGCATGCCATGTTTTTTTTGTGTGTGGGAGTCATTGGGATTTCAGTCATAATCGTGTCATGTGGCTTTGGTGGTAAGACTATCCACAGTGGTGCAGAAATAATGCAGCCTTAGTCACCTTACCTCTCTCCACGTAGTACGTTGGGTCCCACCAGTCAGAGGGTGAAACAAACAAATTAATAAGAAAAATTAAAAGCGCCAGCGGTGTATCTTACCTCACACATCTCGCTACTGCTCGGGAACACTGTCCAATTGATCCCTTTGTTCGCTCACGTACTATTTTAAGTGAATCCTTATTATAACATGCACACAAATTTTGGGCACTTGTATTCGACTTAAGTCAGTGTGCCACCGTATCTTGTATACTTACTACTCCCTCCGTCTAGGTGTAATAAGTCACGTTAGAAGGTGCAACGGGACCAAGGTGCGCGCGCGTGTGTGTGTGTGTTTAACACCATGTGTGTGTTAGAGAGAGCGACAGATCGACCTACTCCTACAGAGAGATGTTGTGTAGTGTATGATTTTAGCTGCGAGAGTCGGTGCATCCTCTCGTTTCCGGGCGTGTCCGGTAGGGACATGCGGACAACTGCCACGCCCGCTCCTGACCAGCCTGGCCCACCCAAAGCCCCTCCATCGCCCGCGCACGCTTCTCGCCCGAAACGGTCAGCGCCGCTCCAAAGAATTGGTGCCGCATTCATGCCCAGGCAGAGCGGACGCGACCTCTCGCTGACGCAATAGTGATGGTTGCTTCGTCCGTCCAACTTACTGCTGGGTCTATGTGATTTGAAGGCTCATTGGTCTTTATTACTGAGGTGGTAGGACTGCTGGATGTCCCACACTTTCGGCGAAAGGAGGTATACTACTACTACTACTACTAGATTACAATTTTCTCCATTCTTACAACGGAGGCGTGCAAGGGCAGTGAAAACACACAGGCTCAGTGATTACATGGCCCACCTCACACTATCACTGTGCGACACCTAACTCTTTACATAGTACTCCCTCCGTTCCTAAATATTACTAGATGAGTCCCCGCGCGTTGGCGCGGAACAGCGGTATATCTCTCTGCGCAAAATTATCGATTTCATAGAACAAAAAAAACTCTATAACCGCATGACAAATGTGGTAGCCAAACTAAATAAACTCCCATCATCATTTAGATCATCCCACGTAAGGAAAAAAGATCAGCCAACTCCTACTTCATAATGGGATTATATTTTCTTTTTGACATGTTAATGGGACTTAAAAGCTCACTTACATGCATGCTACCGGTGCATGCTTGCATGCAGACATGTTGATGTGATTTAAAACCCACTCACATGCATGTGGCACAGTATTTCTGCATGCTTGCATGTGGCTTAGTGCGGAGCCTCTCAACGTCAAGATCAGACGGCTATTATGGACTGATTTACTTCATCTAACGGCTACATCAATTTTGATGACGTGGCTCAAGGAGAGGATAGAGAATTCCTACTAGTGGGGGCTAGCTATTACTAGTAGATATAAGTCTTTGTAGAGATTCCACTACATACGGAACAAAATGAATGAATCTACACTTAAAATGCATCTATATACATCCGCATGTGGTTCATGGTGAAATCTCTACAAAGACTTATATTTAGGAACGGAGGAAGTACTAGTATAGTACGTACTGTAATTTATCAGCAAGATAAATTTGTACAATGCTATGAAGCTTCCAGCTTCTGTTACATGTATCTTGCGTCCAAGGTTGCCCGTTGCAACATTTCATCAAATACAAAGGAGACTAACATGCATGCTATTGCATCTCAAGGATTGACAGATCATAGCAAATATGTACTCCCTCCCTTCCAAAATAAGTTTCTCAACTTTGTGCAAACTTTAGTACAAAGTTGTACTACTACTAAAGTTGACACTTATTTTGGAACAGAGGCAGCTAAAGAAAAAAACGATCCATGCAGTCCCTAGCCCTTGAACCGTGAACCCTGACCAGGCTTCAATTTGTTGGCAACGTTCGAGCTTCCTAATAAATGAAGTTTGCAACCTTTTGACCATTGGATCATTTTGTGTAGTTTCACCAAAATCGAGATGAGCATCCCTGTGGCAAAGAAATTGAACAAGCGTGATTAGAATAAGATTACTGGGACTAGTTGATGAGACATAAACTCATCACAAATACAGTACGTAGAAGCCAGTAGAGGTATGTGCGGGGCAAAGAAGTAGAGAAATATCCACAGGGAGTGATGTGGGCAGCTAGAGCAGTGGTGCAAGCTGGTTGTAAAGGGAGTTGTACCTGAGGGACGTAGCTCAACCTTGAGGAGGGTGGCAGGAGGCAGCAACTGCCCACGTCGCGGTAGTGAGCAAGGGACGAAGGCAACCTCACCGGCTTTGTGAGAGAGAACGGCGGGGACCCCTGATCGAGACGTGCCAACAATGGGTTTTCGCCGTCGACGACGGCCACCGCATCTACACTAAGCATCCACCCCTTCCCCGAGCGGACGTGATCCGCCGGGATGTTAGAGATGTGGCCACAGTCGTTTTGTGCGAGCGAGTGTGAAGAGAGCAACCCCAGCAAGCAACCGTGTAGGCTGGCCCGTCCTAACTATGTATATAGTGGAGCGGTTTCCTTTTCTCTCCATATGAACCTATCATATTGCGTATGTGCCACTGAAGAAAAAAAAACTTTATTCATAAATGACACGTCACCTACTACTCGTTCTCCTATAACCTTGCGCTTGGCATCTCCAAAATATTAACCTTGCGATTGGCTCTTCGCCTCTTCGGGAAGTCGAGCAATAATGGTAGTGCAGTATATATCGTTCTGGCTATATGAGACCGAATGAATTGCTGCACGTCCCCCACATGGGCGAGGGTCGAGGGGCGAGGGAGAGTGCTACATACGGAGCAAAATGAGTGAATCTACACTCTAAAATACGTCTATATACATCAGTGTTTGGAGTATGTACTAGTAGTTCATATTGAAATCTACTAAAGGACATATATATTCCAAACAATATGATATAATCCCTATAACCAAGGTAGTAGGGACGAGGAGTAAACGGAGGGAGTAGTAAATTTTTCTCCTTGTCTTGCGAGCCACCGCGCGCATGGGCGAGGGAGCGGGCGTAAGGCATAGTAAGCAAGCTTCACCTCATCCTGCGAGCCACCGCACCCGTGGGCGGGGGAGACGGCGTACTAAGCAAGCTTCTCCTCATTCTGCAAGTTGACGGGACACATCAAAAGTACTCCAGTGTATAGAGCCTGGCCTCTAAGGTAGGCCCCACATGGTTTGCCTCTTTTTTTAACATAACACGTCAAGTCGCAATTTGTTTGTTCACCCGTGGTAGACGATCCTCCCTCCACCAAGTGGACAACCAGTACACGTGCCAAATTACCACGTGGGCTGCCTTTTTCATACAAAAATGAGCTCCACCGTGTACCCGCGCGGGTGTGGTTAGGAAAGAGACGGGAGTACGTGCGCCGTGCATGCACCTCTTCTCCTCGTGCACGTCCCCCACCTACGTGGGTGTGTGAGAGAGATACAAACCGCGTTCGTGAGTGTTTTTTGTTTTGGGGTGGGGTGGGGGTTGATTTCGTGAATTATTTGTGGGAATATGTGTCGATGACATCTCAAACAAAATTTTGCATGCAATGTGTGTGAAATGGAGGCCTATCCATATCATACATAGAGGGTCGGGTAATCCACAAGAAGAGAGGGAGGGGTCATAGCTATGGATAGAGTCGAAGAAAGGATCAAGTGGGTGGGTGCGAGATCGATGAAGAGAGCCATTGAAATTGTGTGGGTGTACAAGTCAAAGATATAGGGCGACTGGCCTACCGGAACGTTAGAGGGCACACGTCAAGTTTGTGTGTGGCAGGGAGACATGACTAGAGCGCTCGATGTATCGGTGTGTGTGTGGGGGGGTGGTGGGAGGGGTAGGCAGAGGCCTAAATAGAGGTAGAACGACTCGTATATGTGTTGAGAAGGAGAGACCCAGCTATGTCTTGAGGGAGATCGATCGACATCCATACATAACTGAAGGACGAGAAATATGATTGGAGAGAGAGAGAGGAGAGAGAGAGGGAGGGAGAGGGAGGGAGAGGGGTAGAGTGCTGGATGGGTGATGGAGTTGCTTCTCGAAGATGGTGGGAGAGGCCTACTAGACAAACTGAGGGTGGAACTGCAATGTTATCAATAAGAGTGGGGATGTGTTTCTGTGTGTGCCTGTGCGTGATAGATCTGTCGGGATGCATCCATGGATGATGAAGGGGAACCATGTGTTTGGTAAGCAAACCTAACTAGATCGGTAGATCAATTGTTGTTTGTCGGAGGAAGGGAGAGACACAACTAATGAGGTAGATCGATTGACGTGTGGGTAAAAACGAGTTATAAGGACCTAGCTAGCTATATGTATAGCGAGAGATCGGTCGGTGTACGTCCATTTGTTAGAGGCAAATAAGGCCCAGCAAGACGGATAGACAGAGAGAATGGAGCTAGGAGGTGGTGCGAGAGGCCCAACTACTAGCTAGATAGGGGGAGGAGTGTGCGGTTGTGAGAGCGATGAAAAGAGGGGCGAGAGTTTACATGTGTGTCTGACCGTATCAGAGACACGAGGCAAGGACACATAAAGGAGGAGATTGAAGGTGTGTTTGTATGTTGTAGGCAGGCATCGCTGGAGAGGTTTATCGATCGGTGTGTGTCGGAAAGGAGTTGTGGAGACTCTGGGAGAACGACCTAAAGAAAAAAATGAATGTGCCTGGTGGATAGAATGCCGAGGGAGGGGGAGGGCGAGGAGGGCGTGTGTATGCACGAGAGAAAGTTAGTGGTAGCTACAAAGGTTAGAGGATTGTGTGGGTGTAAGAGACTAACAAAGATCATAATTTGATATGAAAGCGGATTCATATATTTGAATAGGAGATCGTAGTGTTTTAAACATTGCATGCATGAATATAGCGGTGATACACGTGTTGTGCACATGTTATACCATAATGTGATAATGCATGGCGTTTGCAACTCACAGCTAAATGCCGAACAATCTAAACCATACTATACATCAAACAATCTCACATTTTATTTGAATTTGTGATAATGTGTGGCTTTGCAGCTTACAACTAAATATCAAACAATCTAAACAATATTATATACCGAACATTCTAACATTTTTATTTGAATTTGTGGTAATGTGTGGTGTTTGCAACTCACATCTAAATACTTGTAGGCGTAGGGGGCGGGGCACCATACATAATGTGATAAACACATTATACATATGAGACATGGTTTAGATTATGAAGATCTACCTAGAGCTATAAATGTAATGTGATTTGAAATCAAAATAAAGTGGATTCAAAAAATCTAGTTCGAGTTCATATAGTACACATAGTTCATATGTAACTCGAGACTAATCATGTGGTGTGCTGTGAAGATAATACACAAACGATGGTTTAACTTGACAATAATGATGATTGTAGATCTTATTAAAATAGAGAAACAAATTCAAATGCTTTGACTTCACAACAATCATTACTGTAGATCTTATTCAAATAGAGAAACGAATTCAAATTTAGTTCATATTGAAGCGGTAGTATATACGTTTGGAATGCACTAAAACGTTCATTTGCGTAGTAGGTTGCATGCATTATACACGTAGCGAAATATTTTAATTGAACATAACATGAATTCAAAGTTTTGAATGACATTTGTAGGGCGTATTGATTTGGTACAGTACAGGTTAGGCTTGTCCGGAAATTTTAACCCGCGCCTTGTTAGCCCGAAATATTTAAGATATATCTTTGTCTCGTTGTGCTCCGACAACTCCCTCCATCTCAACCCGCGCCTTGCTATTCCGAAATTACAACGCGCGCGAAAACTCCCACCTCCTGTGAAATCCCGACACGCGAAATGCCCGTGGTACCCCTGAGCCGAAAGAACCGCCTCAAATCGGTGGGGGTACTTTCGTAACTTACCCCACATTTCGGACAAGCGCGTCTCTAAGCCATGGTTCCCCACTGCCATCCCATCTGCCCACCCATTCGTACACCAAGGCCGCGAAAACCCGTGACGAAACCCCACACCCTGCTCCGTCCGCCACCCAGCCGGAGCCTCTTCCCCGATGACGTCGTCCACAGCAACACCTCGATGTCCCTCATCCACCGTACCGGATGAGGATCCGTCGTCGATCTCATCGTCCCGCCCGTTCAGCCACCCCGTCCTCCACCTCCAAGGAGTTTCCTTGACGTTCCCCTCGTCTTTCGCGCCACCTCCATTCCCACACCACCGTCTTCACCTGCACCACCGGAAGAGCATCATCATCACCGTTTCCTCAGATGAAGCTGTGGCCTAATCGACGCCACCAAAGAGGTTGTACACTAATTGCTGCATTTTCTTCTTGATTCGATCTCACGGTGCTGCCGGGGCTCGGTCCCGAGCCGACACGGCGCGGCTCCATCCACGGCGGCGTCGTCGACCACTTCCTCCACGGCGTCGCTCCCTCGACGGTGACGTCCACATCAGTAGGACCTGCTGCCGCTTTAGCTCTCGCTCGCGCTGCTGCTCTACTCTTGCTCTCGGTCCCCTGCCTGGTCTGCTCTTGCTACTGCTCTTGCTCATGCTGCTTCTCTCGCTCTTGCTCTTGCTTGCGATGTTGCTCCAATTTAGCTACACTTCACTCTGATGCTGCTGGGGTGAAGGAAGAACCAGCCGCAGCAGGGAGGGGGCTCGCCGGAGAGGTACCCCACTATCTATCTTAGGGTTCAGGATGGGGGCGGTGGTCGCCGGCGGTGGCGGGGCATTGGCGGGGCGGTGGCGTGGGGATCGCCGGAGAAAAAGCTCGGCACGAGGGTGCCTAGAGGGATGGCCGGGGCGGCGGTGGGGAGTGTTCTCGGGGCGGGCAGGGCGGTGCACCGCCAGCCGCAGGCGGCAGGGGGCTGCTGTTTGGCCGGCTCAAGGGGGTGGAGGTTGAAGATGAACAGTAGACCCTTGATTTCGTATCCAATGGCTGCAAAATCGACTGACCAGAGATGAAAAAGTTAGTCAACCGACGTGTAGCCTCACCTTGCTAATGCGTTCAGTTTCGACAGCAAAATTCAGTTTCGACAATTAAGTTCAGTTTCGACAGTTAAGCTCAGTTTCGACAGTTAAATTCAGTTTCGACAGTTAAGTTCAGAGATGAGCGGCTGATGTATTTTACATCTAGCACTTTGTGGTTATGTATTTTACGTCATGTATTGGAGATGCTATTAGAATTCCACTTAGGTTAACGTTGTTCGTTGTCTCTCTTGTCCTGCTTCAGCCTCGGCGTCGTACAACTCACCGGAGCTGCTCCAACGATGAAACCCTCCATCACAGCGGAGCAGTACCTCGGGCTCCATCTCCAGACGCCTAAGATCTTCTTCCCCTCCTCCGACAGCCAAGTCAGCCAGAGCATCCTCACCGGCCAACCCAATCACGCTGAGTTCGACATGGCTTTGCCAAAGAGGTTGTACACTTGTTGCATCTCTTTTTTACTCTACATGTTATATATATTGCCCACTGAGCACACGGATTTGTTCCTTTAGTGTCTCCTTGAAATAAAAAACGTAGGAATTTTAATTTTCACTTGTCCTCCTTTTCAAATTCCTATTCATGAAGCACAAGAGTAAGAGATAGTAGCATAATAGCATTATAACCGTACATTTTCTTATGGTTTGACTTAATCTCACCATGCTTCTTTGCATCCTCTGATCTTCCCATTGTTGTGAATCAAACACCCAGATTGGCAGAAATCATGTGTTTTTAAATTCTCTGTTTTGCACATGCATTCCTATCCTTTTCCTGTCTATTTCCTATCCCTGCATTGTTGGAATCCTCCAATTCAAACGAGCCCTTATAGAATTACTTCTCTTACAAATAGTTGTCAAAGAAAACCTTGTGTGGTTTGTCCCGCTCCTGCTGCGCCGCCGTCCACCCCAGCTCAGCTACTCCAACGACAGAATGGTCCAGCACAGCAGGGATCCGGCCTCCAGACTGTCTTTCGCCGCCTCAGATCTTCTTCCCCGCCGCTGGCAGCCATGAAAAATGCACTACCATCATCAACCGAGCAGATGACCTCGAGGACTACACGGGTCCGCAAGAGAGGTCGCACTCTTTCGTGTCTGCTTACGTTATGCATCGCTTAATATTACATGCTACTTTATCGTCATGTTCACCGATTAGACTCTGAGTCAGCTCCAAACTAATGGTCAAACTTGAGTTTTTAAATGGTTGTGGGGTACATATCGGGGCCGCTATCAATAGTATCTATCTACTATCTGGTTAATCTCCGGTGTCTACTATGAGTTTCATGTTGGGTGGGATACAAACAGTAAAGAAGCCATTATCTGTATTTTTTAACTAAAGCCATTATCTTCCTGCTATTATTGGTTTTGGGTCTATCCACAGGTTGCTACCATCACTCTGTATTTCTGCATGCACTCCTTACATAATCTCACTTTGTTTTATTCCTATGCATGACAGTTATTGTAAACAATGGAACTGAACATGTAGAGCAAAAGAGACGAGCCTTGCATGGCAATAAAATTTCATGCAGATGTCGCTCCATGGTAGGTGCAAAGGCAGCCCCCCGCCACACATTTCGGATTATAATCGAGAGGAAGATATCTGTTCTGAGGGGGATTCAGAAGGAGAAGACAACTCCTATTTACCCCCTGAGGTCTTCGCTCTAACTTGGCATGCTGATGTTGGTTATATCATGCATATGGTGTCTTGCATTGCTTACTTTATACATCAAATATGTCATATGCTTAGTTTAGACATCCTTTGTGTGAATGCCATCTGTTTAGTTTATTCATCGTTTATGTGAATTATACAACGCCATCTTGTTTAGCCAGGCATCATATATGTGAATTTTGCAATGCCATCGTGCTTAGCCAATCATCTTATATGTAAATTATATCAGGCCATCCTTTTTTTGTTACATATTACATTTGTCAACAATGTTATTACATTCAACTGCTCTTCGTGTGCATCAGCCATTTGACACGGTGATGGCAAATTCTGGAGTGAAAACAAGGTCTTCAGAGCAGACTATGCTATGTGATGAAGCGCATATCTCACTGGTTATGGATAGCTCCTCAGGGGAGGATTCAGAGACAGATGACCAGTCCTGTCCCGCCCCCCCGAGGTGTATGCTTGTGATGCCCCCGATTCGATCGTACACTAATCATACACGCAAACGTGTACGATCAAGATCAGGGACTCACGGGAAGATATCACAACACAACTCTACAAATAAAATAAGTCATACAAGCATCATATTACAAGCCAGGGGCCTCGAGGGCTCGAATACAAGAGCTCGATCATAGACGAGTCAGCGGAAGCAACAATATCTGAGTACAGACATAAGTTAAACAAGCTTGCCTTAAGAAGGCTAACACAAACTAGGATACAGATCGAAAGAGGCGCAGGCCTCCTGCCTGGGATCCTCCTAAACTACTCCTGGTCGCCGTCAGCGGGCTGCACGTAGTAGTACGCACCTCCCGAGTAGTAGTAGTCGTCATTGACAGTGGCGTCTGGCTCCTGGACTCCACCGTATGGTCGCAGCAATCGGGTATAGAAAGGGGGAAAAGAGGGAGCAAAGCAACCGTGAGTACTCATCCAAAGTACTCGCAAGCAAGGAGCTACACTACATATGTATGCATTGGTATCAAATGGAATAAGGGTATCATATGTGGACTGAACTGCAGAATGCCAGAATAAGAGGGGGACAGCTAGTCCTATCGAACACTACGCTTCTGGCCACCTCCATCTTGCAGCATGTAGAAGAGAGCAGAAGGTAAGTCCACCAAGTAGCATCGTGTAGCATAATCCTACCCGGCGATCCTCCCCTCGTCGCCCTGTTAGAGAGCGATCACCGGGTTGTATCTGGCACTTGGAAGGGTGTGTTTTATTAAGTATCCGGTTCTAGTTGTCATAAGGTCAAGGTACAACTCCAAGTCGTCCTGTTACCGAAGATCACGGCTATTCGAATAGTTTAACTTCCCTGCAGGGGTGCACCACATAACCCAACACGCTCGATCCCATTTGGCCGGACACACTTTCCTGGGTCATGCCCGGCCTCGGAAGATCAACACGTCGCAGCCCTACCTAGGCACAACAGAGAGGTCAACACGCCGGTCTAAATCCTATGGCGCAGGGGTCTGGGCCCATCGCCCTTTGCACACCTGCACGTTGCGAACGTGGCCGGAAGCAGAACTAGCCCCCTTAATACAAGAGCAGGCTTACGGTCCAATCCGGTGCGTGCCGCTCAGTCATTGACGTCACGAAGGCTTCGTCTGATACCATGACGTCGAGTGCCCATAATTGTCCCCGCGTAGATGGTTAGTGCGTATACGCCAGTAGCCAGACTCAGATCAAATACCAAGATCTCGTTAAGCGTGTTAAGTATCCGCGAACGCTGAACAGGGCCAGGCCCACCTCTCTCCTAGGTGGTCTCAACCGGCCCTGTCGCTCCGCCATAAAGATCCACTCGCGGGTACTCCTACGAGCCGACCCATCTTTGGTCACCACATGTATCATGTATAAAGTATATAGTATATACCCGTGATCACCTCCCGAGTGATCACGTCCCGATAGTATAGCATGGCCGACGGACAAGAATGTAGGGCCACAGATGGAATACTAGCATCCTATACTAGGCAGGTAGGATTGCAGGTAAAGGTAACAACAGTAGTAGCAAAGACAGGCTATGCATCAGGATAGGATTAACGGAAAGCAGTAACATGTTACACTACTCTAATGCAAGCAGTAGAGAGTAGAGTAGGCGATATCTGGTGATCAAGGGGGGGGCTTGCCTGGTTGCTCTGGCAAGAGAGAGGGGTCATCAACACCGTAGTCGTACTGGGTAGCAGCGGCGTCGGTCTCGGTGTCTAGCGAGAGAAGAGGGGGAAGAAACAATAAATATTAAGCAAACAGATGCATAGTGATGCATGACAAAGCAAAGTGTGATGCTAGGCGTGCCCTGACACGGTATGAGGTGATACCGGTGAAGGGGGGAAACAACCGGGAAAGTATCCCCGGTGTTCCGCGTTTTCGGGCAGAGGAGACAGAGGGGGAAAGTTGCGAGTTCGGTATGTTAGGGATGTGTGGCGGACGAACGGGCCGCGTATCCGGAGTTGTCTCATCGTTCTGAGCAACTTTCATGTTGAAAATAATTTAATCCGAGTTACAGATTAAATGATATGATTTTCTAAAGATTTTATTAATTTCTAGAATTTAATTAATTATTTAATTTAATTCGAAAATAGATTTATGACATCAGCATGATGTCATGCTGACGTCAGCAGTCAAGTTGACTGGTCAACCTGACAAGTGGGTCCCACTGGTAAGTGACACATTTTAATTAAACATTTTAATTAACCTAATTAGTATTAATTAGGGGGTGGGACCCACTGTCATACTCTGTTAGCTAGTTAACAGTAGTTAATTAGGTTAATTAGTCATTAGATTAATTAATCTTAATTAGCTAATTTAATTAGATTTAATTAATTAATTAATTTTATTATTTATTATTTATTTATTTTATATATATTTATTTAAATTCCCTTTTTTATAAACGTTCTAGGTCGTGGGGCCATTTGGTTAGTGGCCCAGGGGGCATAACGGGCGCACGGGCGATGCGGATACGAGCGTGCGGTGCCAGGCGCCCGATGGGGCGGATCCGGGCGGTGCCGCGGGGCTGTGAGATCCAGCGGGGCGGCCGGCGTAGGCCACGGCGGGCTCAGCCGGGGAAGGCTGGCGCTGCCCGGAGAGCCCAGGTGGGGTCGCGGGCGCGGCCAAAAGGCGGCGGTAGGCGGCGATGGCCACGCGGCCAGAGGGGAGCTGAGAGGCGCGCGCCGCGGCAGCCACGGGGAGGCAGCGCGCGGAGCGGGGATGTGCGCGACCTAGGCGCGGTCCCGGCGGAGAGGCACAGCAGCATGGGCGAGGAGCGGCGTGGAGCGCGGGGCGCGGCGGCCGTAGCGAGTGGTGGGGGCAGGGGCGCGGGTCGCCGGAGCCAGAGGGAGCGAGGCCGGGGCGCGCGAGGCCATGGCGGTGCAGCGCGGGGTCGGCGACGGCCGGCTGCGGCCACAGTGGGCGCGCGTGCTGACGAGGTGGGAGCGGCAGTGCGTGCGCGTGCGGGCGGACGGGGAGCTCCGGGCGAGGTCAGGCAGGAGAGTAGGGGGCGCGAGCGTAGCTAGCGAGCGGGCGAGGGAAGAGGAGGTCGAGGGGCTCACCGGGATTCGTAGGGACTAGGCAACGGGGGTCGGGGTGGTCGACGGGGACGCGGCGTCGAGGAGGCAGGCCGGTGGGGGATGAGGCAGGACGGCGAGGTGGCGACGGCGTTCGGCGGCGGTGTCGCAGTTCGGTTCCAGGCATGGCGGGGCGCGGTCACCCCGATCCCGATCTGGATCGGGGGAGCGAGGGGTAGATATTTTCGTTGGGGGAGTGGGGTGTCGGTGGAGTAGTGGGGGGAGTGGGGGAAGGATATGGCGGCGGGGTGGGCCGGCCGGTTGGTTGTGGCCCAGTTGGGCCGGCCTGCTAGCTGGGCCACTCGGCCCAAGGGGGTTTCTGTTTCCTTTTTTAGTTTTGTTTTTTGTTTTTGTGTTTTCTCTTTTTCCTTTTCTGTTTTAATTCAATTTAAAATATTTATGCATTTTCTAAACATGTATTTTCTTCACCATAATTAACTATGTAATATTATGCACAAACCGAACATTTTTGTTTTAATGTTTGTAAACTTTTATTATTTAAATTTATTTTTAAATTTGAATTTGACTCGGTTTTGAACTAACGGCAGACTATCAACCATAACCGTGGTGACGTGGCATGATTAGCATTGGATTACTGTAGCACGATGATCCGGGCGTTACAAATCTCCTCCACTACAAGAAATCTCGTCCCGAGATTTAGGAGGTAGAAGGAAACGGCGCGGGGTATTCATCATGCAGGCGGTCCTCGCGTTCCCAAGTGGCTTCATATTCAGAGTGATGCGACCACTGGACTTTGAGGAACTTGATCGCCTTCTGACGTGTGCGGCATTCAGCTTGGTCGAGAATGCGGACCGGATGCTCTTTATAGGAGAGGTCCTGTTGTAATTCGAGCACTGCATGATCCACTGCTCGGATTGGATCCTTGAAGCAAAGGCGGAGCTGTGACACGTGGAACACATCGTGAACCTGAGAAAGGTTGGCGGAAGCTCCAGTTGATATGCCACTTTTCCACGCCTTTCGAGAATAGTGAAGGGACCGATATAGCGAGGAGCTAGCTTGCCCTTGACCCCGAAGCGGTGAGCACCCTTCATTGGTGTAACTCGAAGATAAGCCTTTTCGCCAGGTTGATAGACCATGTCTTTGTGATGACGGTCATACTGACTTTTCTGACGTGACTGAGCAGTCTTGAGATTCTCGCGAATAATGCAAACTTGTTCTTCGGCCTGTTGGATAATATCCGGACCGAAGAGTGGACGTTCCCCAGTTTCTGACCAGTTCAGAGGGGTTCGACACTTTCGTCCATATAGCACTTCGAAGGGGGACATCTTCAGACTAGCTTTATAGCTATTATTATAAGAGAACTCGGCATATGGAAGAGATTCCTCCCATTTCTTGCTGAAGGAAATTACACAAGCTCGAAGCATGTCTTCGAGAACTTGGTTGACACGTTCAACCTGTCCTTGCGACTGAGGATGAAACGCCGTACTGAACGACAGGTGAGTTCCCATAGCTTCTTGGAAACTTGCCCAAAATCTTGAAGTGAATAAGCTGCCACGGTCTGAACTGATAACCAGTGGAATACCGTGAAGTGAAACAATTCTGGACATGTAGAGAGTAGCCAGCTGACTAGCAGTGATTGTCTCTTTGACCGCCAGAAAATGTGCAACTTTAGAAAGTCGGTCAATGACGACAAGAATAGCATCATTACCTTTTTGTGATTTGGGAAATCCAGTGACGAAGTCCATTTCAACATGGTCCCATTTTCATTCAGGAATAGAGATAGGTTGCAGAGTTCCAGCAGGCCTTTGATGCTTTGCTTTGATACGGCAGCAAACGTCACACTCAGCAACATAACGAGCAATGTCCTGCTTCATATTAGACCACCAGAATCTTTGACGAATATCCTGGTACATCTTTGTACTACCAGGATGGATGGACAGAGGCGTATCATGAGCTTCTTTCATAACCCTTTTAGTCTTATCCAGGTTTTTCTTCGAACATGGTACCACTAGGCGGCCTTTGAAGTACAAGGCGCCATCATCGGCGATAGTGAAGAATGAGGGATTTCCTTCTGCTAGATGGCGTTTAATCTTATGGACTTCAGAGTCATAACCTTGAATAGTCTTTATACCAGCTACGAGATCTGGTACGATAGCCAGGGAATTTAGAGAACCCTTAGTAACAACATGAAGATTCATCTTGCGGAACTCCAGGGGAGGGGGAGCGAGTGCACCAGGGGGAACAATATGAAGGTTCAGCTTTCTAAATTCTTCGACAAGCGAGGGCTGAACTTTGTGAACCTGGAGGTGATTGCAGTAAGACTTGCGGCTCAAGGCATCAGCCATTACATTAGCCTTTCCGGGGGTATAGGATATACCCACGTCAAAGTTTGCAACAGTCTCCATCCATCTCTGCTGACGGAGATTCAGATCTGGCTGAGTAAACAGATACTTCAGACTTTGGTGGTCGGTGAAGATTTCGCAACGATTACAGAGAAGGTAATGTCGCCACTGCTTCCGTGCATGAATGACAGCAGCAAGCTCGAGGTCATGAACTAGGTAGTTTTCTTCGTGAGGGCGCAGTTGACGAGAGGCATAAGCAATCACTCTGCGCTCTTGCATTAGGACACAGCCTAATCCTTGACGGGAAGCGTCGCAGTAAATGACGAAGTCCTTCTTAGTATCAGGTGGAGCAAGCACTGGGGCAGAAGTCAACTTGTCTTTGAGTGCCTGGAAACTTTCCTGACACTTGTCTGTCCATTCGAACTTGACACCCTTATGCAACAGATTAGTCAGAGGCCTGGCAATCTTGGAGAAGTTCTCGACGAATCGACGGCAATAGCTGGGGAAACTTAGAAAACTTCGGACTTGCTTGACATTCTTCGGAGGAGTCCAATCGAGAATAGCCTGAAGTCGTTCAGGGTTGACGGCAATACCATCCTTGGAGATGACATGCCCAAGATAGGTTACTTCGGAGAGCCAGAATTCACACTTGGAATACTTAGCATACAGTTGATGCTCTCGAAGCTTTTCCAGCACAAGATGAAGATGTTCAGCATGTTCTTCCTTGTTCTTGGAAAATACAAGGATATCGTCCAAATAAACCATGACGAACTTGTCGAGATAATCCATGAATATATAGTTCATCAGACGAGAGAAGGTGGCTGGAGCATTCGTTAAGCCGAATGCCATGACGGTGTACTCGTAAGACCCATACCGAGTCACGAAGGCGGTCTTTGGGATATCCTCTTCACGAACACGGATCTGGTGGTAACCCAACCTCAAGTCGAGTTTGGAGAACACTGATGAGCCTGCCAGTTGATCATAAAGATCATTGATCCGAGGAAGAGGATATTTATTCTGAATGGTAGCTTGGTTTATAGGATCATAGTCTTGGACTAATCAGTTTGTCCCATCCTTCTTCTTAACAAAGAGAGAAGGTGCTCCCCAAGGAGATCAACTGGGGCGAATGAAACCTTTGACAAGAGATTTGTCGATTTCCTCCTTAAGCTCAATGAGTTCATGTGGCGGCATCTTGTAGGGTCGTTTGGCTATAGGGGTGGTGCCGGGTTTCATGTCGATGATGAATTCGACAGCCCTAGCAGGGGGAATCCCTGGAAGTTCTTCTGGGAAGACGTCTTGGAATTCACGAACGACGGAAATGTTTTCAATGCCCTCGAGTGGTGCAGCGTTCAACGCATTCAAGGCATAAAGTCGTGCCTCGGTGTTCTGAACTAGATGAGGTTGATAAGCAATTATTTCATCAGAAGGGTGTAGCAGATGGACGACATTAGTGGCGCAAACTATAGAAGCAGTATGCGCTTTCAACCAATCCATTAACAGAATGAGGTCGATGCTACAGGACTTCAGTACGATGGGAGGGGCAAGGAATTCTGGTCCTTCAATTTCAATGGGGACGTTGTGACTAACTATAGAGGTTTGACACTGTCCCACAGGGTTTTTTACTAATACCGAAGTGTTCATCTCCTCACATTTAACGTCAAGCTTGTATGCAAAATGTTCTGACATGAATGAATGTGATGCTCCTGAATCGAATAAAACAGATGCAGGTACTGAATTTATGAGGAGTGTACCCATCACAGTAGCAGGCTGGTCTTGAGCTTCATTAAGATCAACGTGGTTGGCATGAACACGCCCATAAGACCTGGCATTGTTGTTGCGAGGCTGGTTGTTTCCACGGCCAGCTGCAGGGAGGGCCAGTTGATTCTGGTTCTGGTTGCATTCCCTAGCACGGTGTCCTGGTTGACCACACCTGAAGCACAGACCATTATTGGGAGTGGGAACAGGAGCTTGTGGTGGTGGAGCTGGAAGTCTTGGCTGCCTAGTAGGTGGGGGAGGCAAACGCGGTGCAGCATAGGACTGCCTTGGAGCAGGTGCAGTTGGCTGGTACATGCTGTTGGGAATCCATATCCTACGCTTCTGCGAGGACGGGCCCGAAGATGAGCCCGTGTCATGGTTGCGCCTGTGAGAGCTCTGGTATTCCTACAGACCAGTTTCGACATTGATGGCCTTGTTCACCAGGGTGGCGAAATCAGCAAAGTCATGCACTAGAAGTGCGAGCTTGATGTCAGCTTGAAGGCCATCACGGAACTTCTCCTGTCTGCGTGCATCAGTTGCAATGTCTTCTTCAGCATAGCGAGACAAGTCCAGAAACTCCCGCTGATAAGCTTCCACAGTTTTGTTGCATTGGGTGAGGCTGCGGAACTCGCTCTTCTTACGGTCCATGACTCCCTAAGGAATGAAGCGAGCACGGGAAGCAACTTGGAAGTCTGGCCAGGTGATGATTGTTCCAACTAGCAGAGTACGCCTGTGGCTGTCCCACCATTGAGCAGCGGGTCCTTTCAGGAAAAAAGAAGCAAAGGTGACGTAGCTGGCAGGGGCTACATCAGCAGACTCCATCTCATAGGTGATGTCACGGAGCCAGTCATCAGCATCCAGAGGCTGAGTTGAGCTGCGGTACACAGTTGGGTTGAGACGCATGAAATCCTGCAGAGTCACATGGGTTGGCTGCTGGTGAAGGAAATATGCCCTAGAGGCAATAATAAAGTTATTATTTATTTCCTTATTTCATGATAAATGTTTATTATTCATGCTAGAATTGTATTAACCGGAAACATAATACATGTGTGAATACATAGACAAACAAAGTGTCACTAGTATGCCTCTACTTGACTAGCTCGTTAATCGAAGATGGTTATGTTTCCTGACCATAGACATGTGTTGTCATTTGATTAACGGGATCACATCATTAGGAGAATGATGTGATTGACATGACCCATTCCATTAGCTTAGCACCCGATCGTTTAGTATGTTGCTATTGCTTTCTTCATGACTTATAAATGTTCCTATGACTATGAGATTATGCAACTCCCGTTTGCCGGAGGAACACTTTGTGTGCTACCAAACGTCACAACGTAACTGGGTGATTATAAAGGAGCTCTACAGGTGTCTCCAAAGGTACATGTTGGGTTGGCATATTTCAAGATTAGGATTCGTCACTCCGATTGTCGAAGAGGTATCTCTGGGCCCTCTCGGTAATGCACATCACATAAGCCTTGCAAGCATTGCAACCAATGAGTTAGTTGCGAGATGATGTATTACGGAACGAGTAAAGAGACTTGCCGGTAATGAGATTGAACTAGGTATTGAGATACCGACGATCGAATCTCGGGCAAGTAACATACCGATGACAAAGGGAACAACGTATGTTGTTATGCGGTCTGACCGATAAAGATCTTCGTAGAATATGTGGGAGCCAATATGAGCATCCAGGTTCCGCTATTGGTTATTGACCAGAGACGTGTCTCGGTCATGTCTACATTGTTCTCGAACCCGTAGGGTCCGCACGCTTAAGGTTTCGATGACAGTTATATTATGAGTTTATGAGTTTTGATGTACTGAAGGAGTTCGGAGTCCCGGATGAGATCGGTGACATGACGAGCAGTCTCGAAATGGTCGAGACGTAAAGATCGATATATTGGACGACTATATTCGGACATCGTAAGGTTCCGAGTGATTCGGGTATTTTCGGAGGCACCGGGGAGTTACGGGAATACGAGGAAGAAGCAATGGGCCTTAATGGGCCTTAGTGGGAAGGACCAGGAGGTGGCGCGCGCCCCTCCCAAGCCCAGTCCGAATTGGACAAGGGGTTTGGGGCGCGGCCCCTCTCTCCCTTCCTTCCCCTCTTCCTCCCTTTCCCCCCTTCTGCTAGTTGGACTAGGAAAGGAGGAAACCTACTCCAACTGGGAGTAGGAATCCTACTCCCCTGGCGCGCCCCTCCTAGGGCCTGCCTCCTCCCCCTTGCTCCTTTATATACGGGGGCAGGGGCACCCCTAGACACACAAGTTGATATCTAAGATCGTTCTCTTAGCCGTGTGCGGTGCCCCCTTCCACCATAGTCCTCGATAATATTGTAGTGGTGCTTAGGCGAAGCCCTGCGACAGTAGAACATCAAGATCGTCACCACGCCGTCGTGCTGACGGAACTCTTCCCCGACACTTTGCTGGATCGGAGTCCGGGGATCGTCATCGAGCTGAACGTGTGCTAAAAATCGGAGGTGTCGTAGTTTCGGTGCTTGATCGGTCGGGCCGTGAAGACGTACGACTACATCAACCGCGTTGTCATAACGCTTCCGCTGTCGGTCTACAAGGGTACGTAGATCACACTCTCCCCTCTCGTTGCTATGCATCACCATGATCTTGCTTGTCCGTAGGAATTTTTTTGAAATTACTACGTTCCCCAACAATGGCATCCGAGCCTAGGTTTTATGTGTTGATGTTATATGCACGAGTAGAACACAAGTGAGTTGTGGGCGATATAAGTCATACTGCTTACCAGCATGTCATACTTTGATTCGGCGGTATTGTTGGATGAAGCGCCCGTACCGACATTACGCGTACGCTTATGCGAGACTGGTTCTACCGACGTGCTTTGCACACAGGTGGCTGGCGGGTGTCAGTTTCTCCAACTTTAGTTGAACCGATTGTGGCTATGCCCGCTCCTTGCGAAGGTTAAAACAGCACCAACTTGACAAACTATCGTTGTGGTTTGATGCGTGGGTAAGATTGGTTCTTGCTAAGCCCGTAGCAGCCACGTAAAACTTGCAACAACAAAGTAGAGGACGTCTAACTTGTTTTTGCAGGGCATGTTTTGATGTGATATGGTCAAGACGTGATGAGATATAAGTTGTTAATCATGTTTCGTTGAAGTTATCGGCAACTGGCAAAATCCTTATGGTTGTCTCTCTATTGCATAAGATGCAAGTGCCAAATAATTGATTTACTTTATCGCTATGCGATAGCAATAGTTGCAAGAGCAATTGTTGGCGAGATGACCATGTAACGACACATTGATATAAATCAACATGATGGAGATCATGGTGTCATGCCGGTGACGATGGAGATCATGATAGTACTTTGGAGATGGAGATCAAAGGCGCAAGATGATCATGGCCATATCATGTCACATATTTTGATTGCATATGATGTTTATCTTTTATGCATCTTATCTTGCTTTAATTGACAGTGGCATTTTAAGATGATCTCTCACTAATTATCAAGAAGTGTTCTCCCTGAGTATGCACCGTTGCGAAAGTTCTTCGTGCTGAGACACCACGTGATGATCGGGTGTGATAGGCTCTACGTTCAAATACAACGGGTGCAAAACAGTTGCACACATGGAATACTCAGGTTATACTTTATGAACCAAGCATATACAGATATGGCCTCGGAACACGGAGACCGAAAGGTCGAGTGTGAATCATATAGTAGATATGATCAACATAGTGATGTTCACCAATGAAACTACTCCATCTCACGTGATAATCGGACATGGTTTAATTGATTTGGATCACGTGATCACTTATAGTATTAGAGGGATGTCTATCTAAGTGGGAGTTCTTAAGTAATATGATTAATTGAACTTAAATTTATCGTGAACTTAGTCCTGGTAGTATTTTGCAAATCATGTTGTAGATCAATAGCTCGCGTTGTTGCTTCCCTGTGTTTATTTTGATATGTTCCTAGAGAAAATTGTGTTGAAAGATGTTAGTAGCAATGATGCGGATTGGATCCGAGATCTGAGGTTTATCCTCATTGCTGCACAGAAGAATTATGTCCTTGATGCACCGCTAGGTGACAGACCTATTGCAGGAGCAGATGCAGACGTTATGAACGTTTGGCTAGCTCAATATGATGACTACTTGATAGTTTAGTGCACCATGCTTAACGGCTTAGAATCGGGACTTCAAAAACGTTTTGAACGTCATGGACCATATGAGATGTTCCAGGAGTTGAAGTTAATATTTCAAGCAAATACCCGAGTTGAGAGATATGAAGTTTCCAACAAGTTCTATAGCTAAAAGATGGAGGAGAATCGCTCAACTAGTGAGCATGTGCTCAGATTGTCTGGATACTACAATCGCTTGAATCAAGTGGGAGTTAATCTTCCAGATAAGATAGTGATTGACAGAATTCTCTAGTCACCATCACCAAGTTAGTAGAACTTCGTGATGAACTATAGTATGCAAGGGATGACGAAAACGACTCCCGAGCTTTTCATGATGATGAAATCGATGAAGGTAGAAATCAAGAAAGAGCATCAAGTGTTGATGGTTGACAAGACCACTAGTTTCAAGAAAAGGGCAAAGGGAAGAAGGGGAACTTCAAGAAGAACGGCAAGCAAGTTGCTACTCAAGTGAAGAAGTCCAAGTCTGATCCTAAGCCTGAGACTAAGTGCTTCTACTGCAAAGGAACTGGTCACTGGAAGTGGAACTACCCCAAGTATTTGGCGGATAAGAAGGATGGCAAAGTGAACATAAGTATATTTGATATACATGTTATTGATGTGTACTTTACTAGTGTTTATAGCAACCCCTCAGTATTTGATACTAGTTCAGTTACTATGATTAGTAACTTGAATCGGGAGTTGCAGAATGAACAAAGACTAGTTAAGGGTGAGGTGACAATATGTGTTGGAAGTAGTTCCAAGATTGATATGATCATCATCGCACACTCCCTATACTTTCGGGATTAGTGTTGAACCTAAATAAGTGTTATTTGGTGTTTGCATTGAGCATGAATATGATATGATCATGTTTATTGCAATACGGTTATTCATTTAAGTTGGAGAACAATTGTTGTTCTGTTTACATGAATAAAACCTTATATGGTTACACACCCAATGAAAATGGTTCATTGGATCTCGATCGTAGTGATACACATATTCATAATATTGAAGCCAAAAGATGCAAAGTTAATAATGATAGTGCAACTTATTTGTGGCACTGCCGTTTAGGTCATATTGGTGTAAAACGCATGAAGAAACTCCATGCTGATGGACTTTTGGAATCACTTGATTATGAATCACTTGATGCTTGCGAACCATGCCTCATGGGCAAGATGACTAAGACTCCGTTCTCCGGAACAATGGAGCGAGCAACTGACTTATTGGAATAATACATACTGATGTATGCGGTCCGATGAGTGTTAAGGCTCATGGCAAGTATCGTTATTTTCTGATCTTCACAGATGATTTGAGCAGATATGAGTATATCTACTTAATGAAACACAAGTCTGAAATTTTTGAAAAGTTCAAAGAATTTCAGAGTGAAGTGGAGAATCATCGTAACAAGAAAATAAAAGTTTCTACGATATGATCGCAGAGGTAAAATATTTGAGTTACGAGTTTGGCCTTCAGTTAAAACAATGTGAAATAGTTTCACTACTCACGCCACCTGGAACACCACAGCATAATGGTGTGTCCGAACGTCATAACCGTACTTTATTAGATATAGTGTAATCTATGATGTTTCTTACCGATTTACCACTATCGTTTTTGGGGTTATGCATTAAAGACAGCTGCATTCACGTTAAAAAGGGGCACCATCTAAGTCCGTTGAGACGACACAATCTGAACTATGGTTTGGCAAGAAACCAAAGTTGTCGTTTCTTAAAGTTTGGGGTTGTGATGCTTATATGAAAAGTTTCATCCTGATAAGCTCAAACCCAGATCGGAGAAATATGTCTTCATAGGATACCCAAAGGAGACTGTTGGGTACACCTTCTATCACAGATCCGAAGGCAAGACATTCGTTGCTAAGAATGGATCATTTCTAGAGAAGGAGTTTCTCTCGAAAGAAGTGAGTGGGAGGAAAGTAGAACTTGTTGAGGTAACTGTACCTACTCCCTTATTGGAAAGTAGTTCATCACAGAAATCTGTTCTTGTGACTACTACACCAATTAGTGAGGAAGCTAATGATGATGATCATGTAACTTCAGATCAAGTTACTACCGAACCTCGTAGGTAAACCAGAGTGAGATCCGCACCAGAGTGGTATCGGTAATCCTGTTCTGAAATCATGCTACTAGATCATGATGAACCTACGAACTATGAAGAAGCGATGGTGAGCCCAGATTCCGCAAAATGGCTTGAAGCCATGAAATCTGAGATGGGATCCATGTATGAAAACAAAGTATGGACTTTGGTTGACTTGCTCGATGATCGGCAAGCAATTTAAAAATAAATGGATCTTCAAGAGGAAGACGGACGCTGATAGTAGTGTTACTATCTACAAAGCTAGAATTGTCGCAAAAAGGTTTTCGACAAGTTCAAGATGTTGACTACGATGAGAGTTTCTCACTCGTATCTATACTTAAGTCTGTCTGAATCATGTTAGCAATTGCCGCATTTTATGAAATCTGGCAAATGGATAAACAAAGCTGCATTCCTTAATGGATTTCTTAAAGAAGAGTTGTATATGATGCAACCAGAAGGTTTTGTCAATCCTAAAAGTGTTAACAAAATATGCAAGCTCCAGCGATCCATATGTGGACTGGTGCAAGCATCTCAGAGTTGGAATGTGCACTTTGATGAAATGATCAAAGTATATAGTTTTATACAGACTTGTGGTGAAGCCTGTATTTACAAGAAAGTGAGTGGGAGCACTACAGCATTTCTAACAAGTATATGTGAATGACATATTATTGATCGGAAATAATGTAGAATTATTCTGCAAAGCATAAAGGAGTGTTTGAAAGAAGTTTTTCAAAGAAAGACCTCGGCGAAGCTGCTTACATATTGAGCATCAAGATCTATAGAGATAGATCAAGATGCTTGATAAGTTTTTCAATGAGTACATACCTTGACAAGATTTTGAAGTAGTTCAAAATGGAACAGTCAAAGAAGGAGTTCTTGCCTGTGTTACAAGGTGTGAAGTTGAGTAAGACTCAAAGCCCGACCACGGCAGAAGATAGAAAGAGAATGAAAGTCATTCCCTATGCCTCAGCCATAGGTTCTATAAAGTATGCCATGCTATCTACCAGATCTATTGTATACCCTACACTATTTTTGGCAAGGGAGTACAATAGTAATCTAGGAGTAGATCACTGGACATCGGTTAAAATTATCCTTAGTGGAATAAGGATATGTTTCTCGATTATGGAGGTGACAAAAGTTTCGTCGTAAAAGGATTACGTCGATACAAGTTTTTGGAACTGATCCGGATGACTCTAAGTCTTCATTTGGATACATATTGAAAGTGGGAGCAATTAGCTAAAGGAGCTCCATGCAGAGCATTGTAGACATAGAAATTTGCAAAATACATACGGATCTGAATTTTTGGCAGACTCGTTGACTAAGCTTCTCTCACAAGCAAAACATGATCACACCTTAGTACTCTTTGGGTGTTAATCACATATAGATGTGAACTAGATTACCGACTCTAGCAAACCCTTTGAGTGTTGGTCACATGACGATGTGAACTATGGGTGTTAATCACATGGTGATGTGAACTATTGATGTTAAATCACATGGCAATGTGATCTAGATTATTGACTCTAGTGCAAGTGGGAGACTGAAGGAAATATGCCCTAGAGGCAATAATAAAGTTATTATTTATTTCCTTATTTCATGATAAATGTTTATTATTCATGCTAGAATTGTATTAACCGGAAACATAATACATGTGTGAATACATAGACAAACAAAGTGTCACTAGTATGCCTCTACTTGACTAGCTCGTTAATCGAAGATGGTTATGTTTCCTAACCATAGACATGTGTTGTCATTTTATTAACGTGATCAGATCATTAGGAGAATGATGTGATTGACATGACCCATTCCATTAGATTAGCACCTGATCGTTTAGTATGTTGCTATTGCTTTCTTCATGACTTATACATGTTCCTATGACTATGAGATTATGAAACTCCTGTTTGCCGGAGGAACACTTTGTGTGCTACCAAACGTCACAACGTAACTGTGTGATTATAAAGGAGCTCTACAGGTGTCTCCAAAGGTACATGTTGGGTTGGCGTATTTCGAGATTAGGATTTGTCACTCCAATTGTCGGAGAGGTATCTCTGGGCCCTCTCGGTAATGCACATCACATAAGCCTTGCAAGCATTGCAACTAATGAGTTAGTTGCGAGATGATGTATTACGGAACGAGTAAAGAGACTTGCCGGTAACGAGATTGAACTAGGTATTGAGATACCGATGATCGAATCTCGGGCAAGTAACATACCGATTACGAAGGGAACAACGTATGTTGTTATGCGGTCTGACAGATAAAGATCTTCGTAGAATATGTGGGAGCCAATATGAGCATCCAGGTTCCGCTATTGGTTATTGACCGGAGACGTGTCTCGGTCATGTCTACATTGTTCTCAAACCCGTAGGGTCCGCACGCTTAAGGTTTCGATGACAGTTATATTATGAGTTTATGAGTTTTGATGTACCGAAGGAGTTCGGAGTCCCGGATGAGATCGGGGACATGACGAGCAATCATGAAATGGTCATAAAGATCGATATATTGGACGACTATATTCGGACATCGGAAAGGTTCCGAGTGATTCGGGTATTTTCGGAAGTACCGGGGAGTTACAGGAATACGAGGAAGAAGCAATGGGCCTTAATGGGCCTTAGTGAGAAGGACCAGGAGGTGGCGCGCGCCCCTCCCAAGCCCAGTCCGAATTGGACAAGGGGTTTGGGGCGCGGGCCCTCTCTCCCTTCCTTCCCCTCTTCCCCCCTTTCCCCCCTTCTCCTAGTTGGACTAGGAAAGGAGGAAACCTACTCCAACTAGGAGTAGGAATCCTACTCCCCTGGCGCGCCCCTCCTAGGGCCGGCTTCCTCCCCCTTTCTCCTTTATATACGGGGGCAGGGGGCACCCCTAGACACACAAGTTGATCTCTAAGATCGTTCTCTTAGCCGTGTGCGGTGCCCCTTCCACCATAGTCCTCGATAATATTGTAGTGGTGCCTAGGCGAAGCCCTGCGACAGTAGAACATCAAGATCGTCACCACGCCGTCGTGCTGACGGAACTCTTCCCTGACACTTTGCTGGATCGGAGTCCGGGGATCATCATCGAGCTAAACGTGTGCTAAAAATTGGAGGTGTCGTAGTTTCGGTGCTTGATCGGTCGGGCCGTGAAGACGTACGACTACATCAACCGCGTTGTCATAACGCTTCCGCTATCGGTCTACAAGGGTACGTAGATCACACTCTCCCCTCTCGTTGCTATGCATCACGATGATCTTGCTTGTGCGTAGGAAATTTTTTGAAATTACTACGTTCCCCAACATCTGGCTCATATTGGGGCGAGGAAACTGAGCCATAATATTCTCCATAAACTGGCGATTCAACTCAAACCGTTGCATCATCCCAGCCATGTACTTAGGCGGGGGTGGGGGAGGGTTACCACGACCACGACCACCTGGTCTAACCATCCTGCTAATATATAACAGGGGTAGTTCAGCATTGAGAATTTGCAAGGGCGAAAATCGTTCATGATGAAACATGCATAATGAAAGGAACACGATAGATACTGCATAGTAGTTGGCATATCTTACAAAAGTGATCATGCATAGGGTTCGGCACATAGAGTTCAGTACACAGACTAAGAACATCATAGGCGGCACACAGGCTCGCGACGAATGCATCTAACAATAACAAGCAAGCCTACATCAGTCCCAGGAGGAACTGTGGAGGTAGGTGTAGCCTGACAGCTGGTACTGACGCGAAGGGAAGACCTCCATGCGAGTAGCCTGGGGTCTGTGGATACTCTGGTGCGGAACCCGATGCACAAGTGGCAGGAGAGGACCAAGTGCAGGAGAGTAGCCTCCCACATCTGGCCAGCCGATGCCCTGGGGCATCACGGTCCTGGCAGGGTAGATCGCAGAACGCGACAGATCACCAGATCGGACAAAGGGGTGCAATAGCGTCAGAGCACGATACAGGTGCTGACGGGTGGTGTACAACTCGTGGCGAAGAGCTCGGTTTGCTCTATCCAGCCCATCAGCATGCAGAACCAGGTTCTGATGGTAGAAGGGCTCTCGGGTGACAGTGGAGTAGGCAGCAGTGTAGTATCCCTCCGCACCAACATCGGATGCGATAGCAATGTGCCTGAAGGGGGAGGTGTCCAACTCCTGATACTCTCCACGAAGACATGTCAGAGCAGCATAAGCAGCATCGTGGACCGCCATATCGATAGTCACTCCAACACCATGAGCAATGTGCAGCACGGTAGTGGAGTCATACTCCCGAGAGTAGAGGTGGACGATGGCACGGTACTACTCCTGGTTGAAGTCCTGGTACTCCTCATAGACGGTGTACTCAGGGTGCCAGCGATAACCCAGATAGGTCATCATCTCAACCAACACAGCAGGTGATCCTGAGGCACCAATGGCCGTCGTGTGGCGCACGACCTGTCTTATGGGTTCCATCTGAAAACAAAGATTTTTCAAAGGAGTCAACTCACAATGTGGATAATGTACAATATACTACTCTAAAGAATAGCTAGGGCTTATCCAACTTTGAGGTGAACGTGGTCACGGGATCCTAATGTTAAAGTTAGTAAAAATCGTTTAACCCGAGTAGGAGAGAGTTCAGAGTCCCAGAGTAAGGATCGAGGAGTAAAAGATCCTAATACCACCCAGATGGCGATGTGGGCCCGTAAGGCACACAGCCATGTTAGTAAAAGTTTTTGTAATGTCTAGACTCGACTTCGGCCAAGGAGTGTGGAAGGGGGATTCCTACAGGCAGTCGGCTCTGATACCAACTTGTGACGCCCCCGATTCGATCGTACACTAATCATACACGCAAACGTGTATGATCAAGATCAGGGACTCACGGGAAGATATCACAACACAACTCTACAAATAAAATAAGTCATACAAGCATCATATTACAAGCCAAGGGCCTCGAGGGCTCGAATACAAGAGCTCGATCATAGACGAGTCAGCGGAAGCAACAATATCTGAGTACTGACATAAGTTAAACAAGTTTGCCTTAAGAAGGCTAACACAAACTGGGATACAGATCGAAAGAGGTGCAGGCCTCCTGCCTGGGATCCTCCTAAACTACTCCTGGTCGCCGTCAGGGGGCTGCATGTAGTAGTAGGCACCTCCCGAGTAGTAGTAGTCGTCATCGACAGTGGCGTCTGGCTCCTGGACTCCATCGTCTGGTCGCAGCAATCGGGTATAGAAAGGGGGAAAAGAGGGAGCAAAGCAACCGTGAGTACTCATCCAAAGTACTCGCAAGCAAGGAGCTACACTACATATGTATGCATTGGTATCAAATGGAATAAGGGTATCAATGTGGACTGAACTGTAGAATGCCGGAATAAGACGGGGATAGCTAGTCCTATCGAAGACTACGCTTCTGGCCACCTCCATCGTGCAGCATGTAGAAGAGAGCAGAAGGTAAGTCCACCAAGTAGCATCCTATAGCATAATCCTACCCGGCGATCCTTCCCTCGTCGCCCTGTTAGAGAGCGATCACCGGGTTGTATCTGGCACTTGGAATGATGTGTTTTATTAAGTATCCGGTTCTAGTTGTCATAAGGTCAAGGTACAACTCCAAGTCGTCATGTTACCGAAGATCACGGCTATTCGAATAGTTTAACTTCCCTGCAGGGGTGCACCACATAACCCAACACGCTCGATCCCATTTGGCCGGACATACTTTCCTGGGTCATGCTCGGCCTCGGAAGATCAACACGTCGCAGCCCTACCTAGGCACAACAGAGAGGTCAGCACGCCGGTCTAAATCCTATGGCGCAGGGGTTTGGGCCCATCGCCCTTTGCACACCTGCATGTTGCAAACGCGGCCGGAAGCAGAACTAGCCCCCTTAATACAAGAGCAGGCTTACGGTCCAATCCGGCGCGCGCCGCTCAGTCTCTGACGTCACGAAGGCTTCGGTTGATACCACGACGTCGAGTGCCCATAACTGTCCCCGCGTAGATGGTTAGTGCGTATAGGCCAGTAGCCAGACTCAGATCAAATACCAAGATCTTGTTAAGCGTGTTAAGTATCCGCGAACGCCGAACAGGGCTAGGCCCACCTCTCTCCTAGGTGGTCTCAACCTGCCCTATCGCTCCGCCACAAAGATCCACTCGCGGGTACTCCTACGAGCCGACCCGTCTTTGGTCACCACATGTATCATGTATAAAGTATATAGTATGTACCCATGATCACCTCTCGAGTGATCACGGCCCGATAGTATAGCATGGCAGACGGACAAGAATGTAGGGCCATAGATGGAATACTAGCATCCTATACTAGGCAGGTAGGATTGCAGGTAAAGGTAACAACAGTAGTAGCAAAGACAGGCTATGCATCAGGATAGGATTAACGGAAAGCAGTAACATGTTACACTACTCTAATGCAAGCAGTAGAGAGTAGAGTAGGCGATATCTGGTGATCAAGGGGGGGCTTGCCTGGTTGCTCTGGCAAGAGAGAGGGGTCGTCAACACCGTAGTCGTACTGGGTAGCAGCGGCGTCGGTCTCGGTGTCTAGCGAGAGAAGAGGGAGAAGAAACAATAAATATTAAGCAAACAGATGCATAGCGATGCATGACAAAGCAAAGCGTGATGCTAGGCGTGCCGTAACGCGGTATGAGGTGATACCGATGGAGGGGGGAAACAATCGGGAAAGTATCCTCGGTGTTTTGCATTTTCGGGCAAAGGAGACAGAGGGGGAAAGTTGCGAGTTCGATATGTTAGGGATGTGTGGCGGACGAAAGGGCTGCGTATCCGGATTCGTCTCGTCGTTCTGAGCAACTTTCATGTTGAAAATAATTTAATCCGAGTTACGGATTAAAAGATATGATTTTCTAAAGATTTTATTCATTTCTGGAATTTAATTAATTATTTAATTTAATTCGAAAATAGATTTATGACATCAGCATGATGTCATGCTGACGTCAGCAGTCAACAGGAGTTGACTGGTCAACCTGACAAGTGGGTCCCACTGGTCAGTGGCACATTTGAATTAAACATTTTAATTAACCTAATTAGTATTAATTAGGCGGGTGGGCCCCACTGTCATACTCTATTAGCTAGTTAACAGTAGTTAATTAGATTAATTAGTCATTAGATTAATTAATCTTAATTAGCTAATTTAATTAGAATTAATTAAGTTAATTAAGTTAATTATTTTTATTATTTATTATTTATTTATTATATATATAATTATTTAAATTCCCTTTTTTATAAACGTTCTGGCCGTGGGGCCATTTGGTCAGTGGCCCAGGGGGCATAACGGGCGCATGGGCGATGCGGACACGGGCGTACGGCGCTAGGCGCCCGATGGGGCGGACCCGGGCGGTGCCGCGGGGCTGCGGGATCCAGCGGGCGGCCGGCGTAGGCCACGGCGGGCTCAGCCGGGGAAGGCTGGCGCTGCCCGGAGAGCCCAGGTGGGGTCGTGGGCACGGCCAAAGGCGGCGGTAGGCAGCGACGGCCGCGCTGCCAGAGGGGAGCTGAGGGGCGCGCGCCGCGGCAGCCACGTGGAGGCAGCGCACGGAGCGGGGATGGGCGCGACCTAGGCGCGGTCCCGGCGGAGCAGCATAGCAGCATGGGCGAGGAGGGCGCGTGGAGCGCGGGGCACAGCGGCCGTAGCGAGTGGTGGGGGCAGGGGCGCGGGTCGCCGGAGCCAGAGGGAGCGAGGCCGGGGCGCGCGAGGCCATGGCCGTGCAGCGCGGGGTCGGCGACGGCCGGCTGCGGCCACAGCGGGCGCGTGTGCAGACGAGGCGGGAGCGGCAGTGCGTGCGCGTGCGGGCGGACAGGGATCTCCGGGCGAGGTCAGGCAGGAGAGCAGGAGGGCGCGAGCGCTTGCATGCGGCAGAGGCCGACGGGAGCAGTAGCAGCAGTGGCGAGCGGAGGCGGGCGGGCGCGTAGCCAGCGAGCGGGGCGAGGGAAGAGGAGGCCGATGCCTCGCCGGGATTCGTAGGGACTGGGCAACGGGGGTCGAGGAGGCAGGCCGGTGGGGGGAGGCAGGACGGCGAGGTGGCGACGACGTTCGGCGGCGGCGTCGCGGTTCGGTTCCAGGCCTGGCGGGGCACGGTCACCCCGATCCCGATCTGGATCAGGGGAGCGAGGGGGAGATATTTTCGTTGGGGGGGAGTGGGGTGTCGGTGGGGGAGTGGGGGAAGGATATGGCGGCAGGGTGGGCCGGCCGGTTGGTTGAGGCCCAGTTGGGCCGGCCTGCTAGCTAGGCCACACGGCCCAGGGGGGTTTCTGTTTCCTTTTTTAGTTTTGTTTTCTGTTTTTCTGTTTTCTCTTTTTCCTTTTCTGTTTTAATTCAATTTAAAATATTTATGCATTTTCTAAACATGTGTTTTCTTCACCATAATTAACAATGTAATATTATGCACAAACCGAACATTTTTGTTTTAACGTTTGTAAACTTTTATTATTTAACTTTATTTTTAAATTTGAATTTGACTCGGTTTTGAACTAACGGTAGACTATCAACCGTAACCGTGGTGACATGGCATGATTAGCGTTGGATTACTGTAGCATGATTATTCGGGCGTTACAATGCTCTAACTTGGCAGGGTTATGTTGCTCATATTGTGCGTATGGTGTCTCGCATTGCTATGCCATTTGATTAGTTTAGACATGCTTTGTGTGAATGCCACCTGTTTAGTGTCTAATTCCCATATATGTGAATTATGCATTACCATCTTGTTGCAGGACATTATATATGTGAACTATACAATGCTATCTTGTTGCAAAGGCATTATATATGTGAATTATGCAATGACATGCTGTTTAGCCAATCATCATGTATGTGAATTACATCATGCTATCATTTTTTTGTATTACGTGTTCCATTTGTCGACAACGTTTGTATATTCAACTACTCTTCCTGTGCATCAGCCATTTGAATTGGTGATGGAAGTATCTGGAGTGAAAACAAGGTATACAGAGCAGACAATGCTACCTGCTGAAGCAGACATCTTGCTGGTTACAGAGAGCTCCTCAGAGGAGGATTCAGAGACTGATGACCAGTCCTATTTTCCCCCTGAGGTCTATGCTCAAACTTGGCAGGGTTATATTACCCATGTCATGCATGTTGTCTTGCATTGCTTAGTTTTTACATCATATATGGATTGCCATCTGCTTACTTGCTTACTATATAAATCATATATTTGAATTATATCATGCCATCATGTTTACATAGTACATACACATCATCTATCTGAATTATGGCATGGCAACCCATTTAATAAAGACATCATATAGTTATATCATCTCATCCTGTTTAGTGTTTACAGTCATCATATTTTGAATTATGGCATTCTATCCGTGAATGTATGTGAATTATCGCATGCCAACCTATTTAATAAACACATTATATAGTTATGTCATGTCATCCTGTTTACATAGTCTCATATTTTGAACTATGTCTTTCCATCTTTTTTAGTTAGCCATCATAATGTGAAATTGTGTCATGCTATCCTGTTTAGTTAGCCATCATATATGTGAAATTGTGTCATGCTATTATGTTTGGTTAGACAACATAAATATGAATTATTTCATGCCCTCTTTTATTCCCCACTATCCATTGCACCTGTCTATCATACAATGTCTATACTTTCAGTTACTTTTCTTGTTTATCAGCCATTTGAATTGGAGAGCGTGATGGCAGTATCTAAGGGAGTAACAACACGGTCTTCAGAAAAGATAGTGCTACCAATTGATGCAGATAGAACCACGGTTGTACTTGCCCAAGGACCAGATCCACCACACATAACCCAGACTCTCGCAGATTGTACCCCTACCCAGTTGGACAGAGAACCAGCTACACCCCTTCTAACCCCAACCCCGGCAGATAGTAACCCAGTTCCAGTTGACACAGCACCGTCTCCACCACAGAGCACCCAAACACGAGCAGTTAGTAAGGGAACTGCAATGCCCAAAGCACGAGGACCACCACTCCGAATCCCAACTCAACGCTTAAAGGAGAAGAAGATTTGTTCTCAGGTCAGGTTCTGTAGCTATGGTTCATACTCCTTTGCTCTTGCATGACTATATTTACTCATACCAACTATTTTCAAATTTGAAGAATGGAATTGAAACTCCAATGGCGCAACAGGTATGTTTTAAACCTTTTTCTTTAACTGGTTTGCTGTTGTAACCTGCTCTATGTTGATTTCAGTTTCAATTCAATAAACAGTTATGTTCTCATGTCGTGCACATTACAAGTGTTGTTATTTCTCTATAGTTACCCACACTTATATTCTGTCTATTATGCTTTGTCTTGAACAAATATTATTTGAACTATGTCTCTATCTTGATTTGGCAACAAAAACTAGAATGATATAGACCATAAAGTGACCATGGTACATAGATATATGTTTGTTTCATGCTGTTATCCTATCCACTTTACTACTGAACTCATTTACCAAAATGAGTTTCATATACAACATGGTAAACATGTGATGTGTCTGCTTGTTTCTCTTTTAGAATGCGGACAAAATATTGGAGAACAGTACCGCGTTATCCAATGGTAAAGGAAGTAATGCAGATAAGGTTCAAGATAGTGAGACATCCCTGTTGGTCTCCAAGAAAGCTGATAAAAACTATCTTGACGACAGTGAGGGAACCCAAAAGTCATGTCTTGATGTAGTGTTCGAGTTACTGGCCACTACTGCTGGCACAAGCTCTTCGAACTCGCTGCCTGAATCAGTTCGTCTTCTTGAGTCTCAACTTCAGGTTCAAAGACATCGATCAGATGTGCTGCGACAGGAAGCTGAAGGACTGAGGAAGTCCCTGCAGAATTCAGATGCATATTTTCTGGTGCAACAGCAAGCGCTGGAGGATTTAAGCGCCAAACAAGAGAAAGTTAATAAGCTTGCTAAGCATCTTGCCAGCATTATGGGTACCCAGGATATTGTTTCTTGAGATCTTCTGAAGTGGTTTCAGTTCTGGATTTGTTTTGCTGCGGCGTTTATTTGCGCTGGTCGCCAACTTTGACAACCAGTGTATATGATATGCTGCTTTGTTCCCTATATTTGCACTGGTGGCAAACTTTGATGCCCAGTGGATGTATTATGTGTAATAGCCGTGATAGCGTGGCGTTAGTTGCTTGCTTATTTATTTCCTTGTTGTCTTGTTTATTTGTTTGCTTGTAGTCATTGCAGTTCTTTTTCCGCGGTTAGCTAGTGGCTGCAATAACCTATTTTTTAAAACTAGGCCACAATAACCATGGGCTAATATTTACTGAAGTGACACTGGGCCTCCTACTGGCCGTAGAAACAGTGGGCCTTCTATGGGCCGTAGAAACAATGGGCCTTCTACGGGCCATAGAAACAATGGGCCTTCTACGGGTCGTATTATCAATGGGCCTTATACGGGTCGTATAATCGATTGGCCAAACATGGGCCAAACATACCGCATTATGGCCGTAAACGGGCTAGAGTTGGAATCGTCCGTTCATGGGCCGACCATAACGGGCCATCGTTAATAGGCCGTATTTGATGATGCTATGAAATCGGCCCAACGTATTAACGGACCACAAACGGGCCGACTATAACCACGAGCTGAATTTGGCCCACAAGTAGGAAATGACAGTAACAGGCCGTAAGTAAACGAATGCTGGAAATGAGCCCAAGAATAAATGGGCTCTGAGAAGGCCGAAAGATAACATGGGCTGGAAACGAACCAACGGAATAATGGGTCGTTAATGGGTATAAAGTGATACACTGTTCATTACGGGCCAGTTTCACCACGGGCCGTTAATGGGTGTAAAGTGATACACTGTTCATTACGGGCCAGTTTCACCACGGGCCGTTAGTAGGCCAAGAGTTACATAGGGCCTCATATGGGCCGAAAGACGTCATGGGCCATACATGGGCCAGAAGTGAAAACGGGCTAGAATCATATTGGATGGCCCAGATGACGCTACTGGGCCTAATTCGGATAGGGCATAACGGGCCTTGGGTTAGCGGGCTGTAAATGGGCTATATTCGAACAGGCCGTTAACAGGCTTTCCATGGGCCGTCCCGCCAGCTTTTGACCAAGTCAAACGGGCCGGCCTTTTCATAGGAATGGGCCTCTGTTGGGCCGTGCCACATGTCGACGTATCATAGGCGCCTTCCGTCCAATGAGTGGTTGACATCTGTCCCAACGATGAGCCGACACGTGTTTCCTCCAGCCAATGATAATTTTACACGTGGAAAATCCCCATTGGTCGGGGCTGTTAACAGGTTATCGGATCCAAAACCCGACCCGATAGCTTAACGGTGTTCCGTTACGGTGGATGCCATGTGTCGGTCACCCTTGACGAAAGCACTTCTGTGACGCGCAATTTATCATCATGGAAGTGGACACTTCTGTGATGATAATTTTGGTAATGTCATGGAACACTTCTACGACAGCACAGGTATGACTATCTTGATTCTGTCATAAATTTGTCATGGATGTATATGCATGACAGAAAACGCGACCTACTGTGACAAACACGTATCATCACGGAAGTGTATTTTTTTGTAGTGCAAATGGCTTGCCATTCGTTTAATTTAAAGTGAAATATTGTAACAAATCCCAACCAAGGGAAATAACATCACTCTCGCCGGCTGCTTGAGCTCACTATGCATTACAGAGGCCAAGTGATTAGCCCCCACCAGCACCCACAAACTTATTTCGAACTAGCACATCAAATGGGATGTAAATTTTCATAGGAAAGGCTGCATGACCGTGACAGATTTGGATTCTGACATTTGGGACCCGTGAGGAAATAGCCTATCCAAGGTGGTGTCGACTTACTAGCCAGTCAACAAGCGATTATGCCTACCAGCCGTTGGATTGACATCCAACATCTGTCGTGTATCTTCTATCTCTTGTCTTCTTCTTTCTCCAGCCGCCCAAACCAAACCACCCCGTCGGCTCCGCCTGCTCCCGCCTCCCATGGCTGGCTGCGCCTCCGCCGCCCTACCGTATGTACCCTCCAATGTTGGCCAGTCCCTCCCTCTATTCCCCCACACGTCATGTTATTCTCCGGCGACGTCAGCCCCAACACGCACCCGCGCCCGAACCAGTCAACCCTCGTACTCCCCTCCGCCTGCGACTGGACCGGCGCATCTTCAATGGCTCCTGTTCATTCCATCCGAGGCCTCGTCGTCGTCCTCCTCCTTGCGGCCTTGGTTCGCTCACCGTGCGCGGTGCGCCGCCCTCTTGTGTTGTCAACGTCGTCAACAACCGAGAGGAACAAGGAGATGATTGTACGTGGAGAGGATGACAGTAGGGACCCACCAGCGTCATGGCAGTACGCAAGCAAGTGCCTCTATAGTACAAGCCCAAAAATATGGTTCCTCCTAATGGTTGGACATCTGGGGCTCACGCCATTGTCAACGTAGTCAATAAACGAGAGAATTACACTACGGGCGGCTGACACCAGGGACCCAGCAAGTCGCGCAGTTTTTTTAGGAACAAGCAGTTGTTATTTATACTAGTTTTAGTGACGGATCAGGGTAATAACGGGGCTGTTCGGGGGCTGTGGCCCGTCTAGCCAGGGTTTTATTTATGTTTACCACATCATGAGCCCAGATGTGTTTTTTTCTTGCTGAAATTGGCTAGCCCAGTTCTATTTTTTGTAAGAAATACCCAAACAAGGCCTACTTTCTTTATCGGCCCTGCTGGGTTGCAAATCTTTCAAGACGAGGAGAGTTTCATTCGGTTTGCCCAGAAATGGGCTGTACATTTTTAAAACACATCAAACCGGGAATTAGTTTCAATTTTTTTCATTACAAGATCTTAAATTCCATTGATTTTTATGCGTGGACAATTATTTGGATTTTATATTTATATAAATTATTTTTCAAAATAGTTTGAATATGAATCGATATTTCTGGATTAAAAACAGTTGACCGCACCGAAATATACAAAAAATCGTATACTTTTTAACCGTGTCCACAATATGGGATGTAATGTTAACAAAAAGAAGATGGGCTCCCAAAAAATTCTTAAGAATTAGCAAATGGGATGTACATTATTAGAAATAATGGCAGATGGGCTGTATGCTGTTTTCCACATATTTGAGGCTGACTTGTGCGCCTACTACAGGTTGACGCGTATGCTTTCATAACAAAAAAGGTTGACGCACACGCAACAGCCTGTCAACTTAGTCAACACACGAGAGCAGTGACTGTTGGATGTCCATCCAACGGCTGTCGTGCTTCTTCAATCTCTGCTCTTCATGCTCTAGCCGCTCAAACAAGCGCCGGCGGGACTGTCTGCTCCCTCATCCCGCGGCCGACTATGTTGCCGCGCAGGCCACACAGCCCCATCGTACTCCCATCGCTGGCCTAGCCATCCCTCTACTCACCCACACATGTTGTTATTCTCCGGCGAGGGCAGACAAACCAGTAAACCCTCATACTCCTCCGCGTGGGAACAACTGCCGAGTATTCCTTGGCTCTGTGTCGTTCCCTTCCTAGGCCTCGCCGTCGTCCACCGCCATGGTGCTCTCGACGCGGCCTGGTCAACGTGGTCAATGAACGACATCCATCGGAAGTGGACTGTACGTGGAGAGGCTGACAGCTGGGTCCATGGCTGCACGCAAGGAAATGCCTCCTTATTACGCGCAAAATAATGATTCCTTCACCTGACAGCTAGGACCCACAGGAAGGGCCTCTGTATTTCGCGAAAAAAACGTTCCCCCCACTGACAGGTCGGACCCACCAGCTATATCTTCGCAAGCAAGGAAGTGCCTCCTTATTACGCCCAAAAAAATGAATATCCCCTGCTAGCTGGGACCCACCATATTGTTGGGCTGACTTGTGGGCCTACTAAGTTGACGGGGACGGAGGGCTTTGTCAACTTAGTCAATACTCCAGTGACCGTATGATGTCCATCCAACGGCCATAGTGCTTCTTCAACCTCTGGTCTTCTTGCTCCAGCCGCCCAAAGCAGCGCCGGTCGTGCCGCCTGCTCCTGCCTCCCGTGGCCGGCTGTGCTACCGCGGAGGCCTCACCGCCCCCATACTACTCCCACCACTGGCCAGGCCATCCCTCCACTCACCCACACCCCCTGTTATTCTGCGGCGACGGCAGCCTCACACCGTAGCTGAACCAGTGAACGCTCGTACTCCTCTCCGCGTGGGCATCTACTGCCGCGTCTTGCCCGGCTCCGCGTCGTCCCCTTCCTAGGCCTCGCCGTCGTCCACTGTCGTGGTGATCTCGGCATGGCGTGGTCAATGTGGTCAACGACCGACTTCCATCGGAAGAGTACTGTACGTGGAGAGGCTGACAGCTGGGTCCACGGCAGCCGCAAGGAAGTGCCTCCTTATTACGCGGAAAATAATTATTCCTCCACCTGACAGCGGGGACCCACCGGATGGGCCACCAGTATTTTGCGAAAAAATCGTTTCCCCTTGACTGTTGGGACCCACAGGGCGGGCCACCGTATTTCGCGAAAAAAAACGTTCCCCCGCTGTCAGCTCGGACCCGCCAGAAGTGCCTCCTTATTACGCACAAAAAAATGAATTATCCCCCGGCTAGCTGGGACCCACCTTGGTGGGAGGCTGACTTGTGGGCCTACTAAGTTGACGGGGACGAAGAGCTTTGTCAACTTAGTCAATATGAACGATTCTAGCTCCAGTGACCGTACGATGTCCATCCAACGGCCGTAGTGCTTCTTCAACCTCTGGTCTTCTTTCTCCAGCCGCCCAAAGTAGCGCCGGTCGTGCCGCATGCTCCTGCCTCCTGTGGCCGGCTGTGCTACCGCAGAGGCCTCACCGCCCCTACTATTCCCACCGCTGGCCAGGCCCTGCGGCGACGGCAGCCTCACACCGCAGCCGAACCAGTGAACCCTCGTACTCCTCTCCGTGCGGGCTTCCACTGCTGCGTCTTCCCCGGCTCCACGTCGTCCCCTTCCTAGGCCTCGCCGTCGTCCACCGCCGTGGTGCTCTCCGTGCGCCGTAGTCAACGTGGTCAAGGAATAACTTCCATTGGAAGAGTACTGTACGTGGAGAGGCTGACAGCTGGGTCCACGGCCACAGCCCAGTTTTTTTGTGATTTGCCAAGTAAGTCGCTTTGTCAGGCCTGTTGGGCTGCAAATCTTTCAAGACAAGGAGAGCTTTCATTCGGCTGGCCGAGAAAATGGCCCATCAGTAATGAGAAATGGACTGTACATTTTTAAAACACATCAAACCGGCAATTAGTTTCAAATATCTTTTTTTTCATTTCAAAATTTTAAATTGCATTACTTTTTATGCGTGGAGAATTTATTGGATGTTATATTGATATACATTTATTTTTAAAATCAGTTTGAATGTGAGTCAAAATTTCAGGATTAAAAACAGTTCGGACCACACCGAAATATGCAAATTTTCGTATAATTTTTTAACCGTGGCCACAATATGGGCCGTAATGCTAACAAAAAGAATATGGGCTCCAAAAAACCCTTAAGAATTAGCAAATGGGCTGTAAATTATTAGAAATAATGGCAGATGGGTTGTATGCTGTTTTCCACAGTTTTGAGGCTTTCCTATAAAAAGGTTGACGCACAAGCACTGACTGTTGGATGTCCATCCAACGGCCATCGTGCTTCTTCAATCTCTGCTCTTCCTGCTCCAGCCGCTCAAACAAGCGCCGGCGGGACTGCCTGCTCCCTCCTCCCCGCGGCCGGCTGTGCTCCCGCGTAGGCCTCACCGCCCCACCGTACTCCCATCGCTGGCCTAGCCATCCCTCTACTCACCCACACCTGCTGTTATTCTCCGGCGATGGCAGACGAACCAGTAAACCCTCGCACAGTCATACTCCCCTCCGCGTGGGAAACAATTGCCAAGTCTTCCCTGTCTCCGTGTCGTCCCCTTCCAAGGCATCGCCGTCGTCCACCGCCGTGATGCTCTCGGCGCGGCGTGGTCAATGTGGTTAACGACTGACTTACATCGGAAGAGTACTGTGCGTGGAGACGCTGACAGCTGGGTCCACGGCCGCAGCAAGTAAGTGCCTCCTTATTACGCGCAAAATAATTATTCCTCCACCTGACAGCGGGGACCCACCGGACGGGCCACTGTATTTCGCGAAAAAAAACGTTTCCCCCTGACTGTTGGGACCCACCAGCTACACCTTCGCACGCAAGGAAGTGCGTCCGGGCAAAAAAACACGATTCGCCCCCCTGACTGCTGGGACCCACCAGCTACATCTTCGCACGCAAGGAATTGCTTGACAGTCGGGACCCACCTGGTCGAAGCGTACGTAGCGTTGTCATTCTGGTCGCGAACGTGTACGTACATATATACTGGTGGATGTAGAGGCGCGCACGTGTCGTAGTAGAGGCGCGCACGTAGCATGTACACGTACGTACAGCGGCCAGGGTGCAAGAAAGAAAATATGGCCACGTATGTGTACATAGGGGCGGGGTCTCGAACGCCTACTCGTGCATACGTACGGCGAGGGCTCGTTGGCATGGCTGGGTCGGAACGGAGAAACAGCGTCGTCCTCGTGTTCATGGGGAGGCAACGGAATGCGTCGTGTTCATGCGGAGGCAACGGAATGCGTCGTGTTCATCGGGAGGCAACGAAACGTGTGGGAGCCAACCGGCTGGGTCGGAACAGAATGCATCGTCGTGTTCATCGGGAGGGCTTGGACGAAACAGGCGATGGAAACAAGGCCTGGCGTACCGTAGAACGGAGGAAACGGCCTTGTGTTCGACCAGCCACGTTCGAAACGGGATCCTATTCATCTGGAGGGGTCTGGCGTACCGCAAAACGGACGAAACGGACCTCCTACGGTCGAAACGAGGGTCCTGTTGATCGGGAGGGGTGTGGCGTACCGCAAATCGGATGAAACGGACCTCCTACGGTCGAAACAGGGGTCCTGTTGATCGGGAGGGGTGTAGCGTACCGCAAAACGGACGAAACGGACCTCCTATGGTCGAAACGGGGGTCCTGTTCATCGGGAGGGGTGTGGCGTACCGCAAAACGGGACTCCACGGGATACTGTTCATCTCCACCGTCGACCTCCTCCAGCCTCCATGGGCTACCGTCGACCTCCTCCAGCCTCCACGGGCTCCTGTTCATCCAGCCTTCACCGTGCGCTACTTCACCGGCTACTGTTCAACCACCCCACCACGGGCACCCCTCCACCGTCTACTGTTCATCCAGCCCTCCACACCATGGGGTCCTGTTCAACCACCCCTCCACGGGCATCCCTCCACCGTCTACTGTTCATCCAGCCCTCCACCACACCACGGGGTCCTGTTCATCCCGAGGCAACGCCACCGCTCACTATTCATCCAACCCCCCTGCAACGCTCACTATTCATCCAATCGATCGGCTTCGGTTAGCAGCAGTAGCGAAGGAATCGCTCGATCGGGTTCAGTTAACATCCATCGATCGATCGCTCGGGTTCAGTAACGCGTAGCCTGCAGTGCAATCGCTCGGGTTCAGTTAGAGCCCAACGCCTCGCTCGGGTTCAGTTAGAGCCAACGCCTCGCACACACGCGCGTATGTGTACGAGAGAAACACGCATCGCTCGGCCCCTGACCTCCCACCGTAACCGGGAACTCCCCGAAATTTTCCTCGCCCTCGCTTCTACCATGGTTTTTTCCGTCATGGACGGCCCAAAGAATGTCATGCAGCTGCGTCTCCGGCCCGCCCAGGATGAAAAGCCCATTTTCTATCATGATTTTTTGTCATAGAAGTAGGAGCCCACCACATCTATGATGATACCGGGTTTTGTCACAATTATCGTCATAAGTGTCATATGTATGACAGAAAAAAATTCGTTCGGCCCAAAATGTCACGGATCGTGTCTTTTATTTGTAGTGATGCTTGATACTACTGTGCCACTTGGTGAATTTCTTGATGAACAACTTGCTAGGGTTAGAGAGAATAAAAATATTGAATCTGATAATAATGATGAAAGTGATGATGAAGACTCTCCCTCTAATGAATATGAATCACCTGTTATTCCTGAGGGTTATGTTTTTGAAAAAGAAGCTGCTTTAGCTATTTTAGCTTGCAAAGATAGATACGAGCTCAAGAGGTTATTAGCTAAATGGAAGCAACAATCTCTTAATGCTAGAATGAAACTTGACCCTGCTTTTGCTACTTCACCTATCTGTGTTACTGATAAGGATTATGAATTCTCTATTGATCCTGCTATATTACTTTGGTTGAATCTGATCCTTTTCATGGCTATGAATCTGAAACTGTTGTGGCACATCTTACTAAATTAAATGATATAGCCACCCTGTCCACTAATGATGAGAGAACTCATTACTTTTATATCCTTAAAATATTTCCGTTCTCATTAAAGGATGATGCTAAGATATGGTTTAATTCTCTGGATCCTGGTTATGTGCATAGTCCCCGAGATATGATTTATTACTTCTTTGCTAAATATTTCCCTGCTCATAAGAAACAAGCTGCCTTAAGGGATATATATAATTTTGTGCAAATTTAAGAAGAGAGTCTCCCACAAGCTTGGGGGAGGCTTCTCAAGTTACTTAATGCTTTGGCTGATCATCCTCTTAAGAAAAATGAAATACTTGATATCTTTTATAATGGACTAACCGTTGCTTCCAGGGATTACGTGGATAGTTGTGCTGGTTCTGTTTTCAGGGAAAGAACACCGGATGCAGCTGAAATTCTATTGAATAATATGTTGACAAATGAAAATAATTGGGCACTTCCTGAACCTATTCCTAAACCAACTCCGAAGAAAAGAGGTGTTCTATTTCTCAGTCCCGAAGATATGCAAGATGCAAAGAAATCTATGAAAGAAAAAGGTATTAAAGCTTAAGATGTTAAGAATTTACCTCCTATTGAAGAAATACACGGTCTTAATTTACCACCTGTTGAAGAAACATATGATCTTAATCCTTCACATATTGAAGAAACTCATGGTCTTGATAACCGACACAAGTAGTAAAGGTAAATTCTCTCTATAGATATGATAAAGCTGAAATCCCATTTACTAAGTTTGCTAGCCCATGCTTAAACGAGTTTGATAAATTTATGGTTAAGCAAGAAGACTTCAATGCTTACTTTGGTAGAAAATTGAAATACAATTCAAATATGCTTGAACACTTGGGTGATTATATGGCTAATGTCAAAGGTGAACTTAAACTTATTAGTAAACATGCTTCTATGGTTACCACTCAAGTAGAACAAGTACTTAAGGCTCAAAATGATTTACTCAATGAATTGAATAGTAAGGATAATGATAATGTTGTTAGAGTTATGACTAGAGGTGGTAAAATGACTCAGGAACTTTTGTATCCTGAAGGCCATCCTAAGAGAATTGAGCAAGATTCTCAGAGAAATAATATTGATGCACCTAGTCCTTCTAAAAGGAAGAAAAAGAAAAATGATAGGACTTTGCAAGCTTCTAGTGAACCTATTGATGAAACACCTAAGAATCCAAATGATATTTCTATTTCTGATGCTGAAACACAACCTGGTAATGAACCAGAAACTAGTGATAATGCTAATGATAATGCTCTTGTTGATGCTCAACCTAGCAATGATAATGATATAGAAGTTGAACCTGCTGTTGATCTTGATAACCCACAATCAAAGAATCAATGTTATGATAAGAAAGACTTTGTTGCTAGGAAACATGGTAAAGAAAGAGAACCATGGGTTCAGAAACCCATGCCTTTTCCTCCCAAACCATCCAAGAAAAATGGATGATGAGGATTTTGAGCGCTTTGCTGAAATGATTAGACCTATCTTTTTGCGTATGCGATTAACTGATATGCTCAAAATGAATCCTTATGCTAAGTACATGAAAGATATTGTTACAAATAAAAGGAAGAAACCGAAAGCTGAAATTTCCACCATGCTTGCTAATTATACTTTTAAGGGAGGAATACCAAAGAAACTTGGAGATCCAGGAGTACCCACTATACCATGCTCCATTAAAAGAAACTATTTCAAAACTGCTTTATGTGATCTTGGAGCCGGTGTTAGTGTTATGCCTCTCTCTTTATATCGTAGACTTGATTTGAATAAGTTGACATCTACTGAAATATCTTTGCAAATGGCTGATAAATTAACTGCCATACCTGTCAGTATTTGTGAGGATGTGCCTGTTGTAGTTGCAAACGTTACTATTTTAACGGGCTTTGTTATTCTTGATATTCCCGAGGACGATAGTATGTCTATTATTCTTGGAAGACCATTTTTGAATACTGTAGGGGCTGTTATTGATTGCACTAAGGCAATGTCACTTTTCATGTTAATGGTAATGAGCATACGGTACACTTTCCGAGGAAACAACCTCAAGTTCATAGTATCAACTCTATTGGAAAAATTCCATCGATTATATTTGGAGGTTTTGAATTTCGTCTTCCTACTGTCAAGAAGAAATATGATATTCTTATTATTGGGGATGTGCATATCCCCGTTGAGGTAACATAGTGTTATTCGAAATTTCTCCGGTTCCATGTTATTCGGAATGAGTTCGTTAACAAGACTTGATCAACCTTGTTAGTGGATGCCTTTTGATGATCATGAGATGGATGAAACTAGAAGGCACAACCTTCTGTACCCTGCTCTTACTTTCTTTTATTTATATATAATAAAATAAAAATAGTATTTTTCTGTCTGTTATCTGATTTATCCATGCAACATAAAAATACCCCAAAAATAAAAGTTCTCCAAATGCCTTGAAATTTAAATATGATTTTTTCTGGAATATTTGAGAATATTTGGCACCGAGAACACAGCACGGGGGGCATCCACCTGGCCACGAGGGTGGAGGGCGCGCCCCCCTGCCTCGTGGGCCCATGGTGGCCCTCCTCCACTTATTCCTGCACCCACACACTTCTTCTTCCTCCCACAAACACGAATATCCAGCTCAAGCACGAGTTCTAGCTCATTTTGCTGCCAGTTTCGATCTCCTTGCTCAAAGCACCTCTCACAAAACTGCTTGGGGAGATTGTTCCTTGGTATGTGACTCCTCCATTGGTCCAATTAGTTTTTGTTCCAGTGCTTTATTCATTGCAAATTTTTGCTTCTTAGGTGACCCTGTTCTTGAGCTTGCATGTCAAATTTATATGGTCAAAAGTAGTTTTGATGCATGATATAGGCTCGAGGCACTTGTAGGAGTAGTTGCTATCAATTTTATTGAGTTTGGTTCACTTTTATTTTGAAGTTACTAAACATTTCAGAATTTTTCAGAAAATAATGAAGAGATTTTTGAGGGGCTCATCGAGCCGAAGCTCGAAGGAAAAGCAAAATGAAAAAGCAGAGAAGCCCAAGTATAATCTTCCTCGCACCGCCGAGGTTCGGCCGTGTGAATGGCCTTCCGATGATTTCTTGAGAGCAGCCGGGATTTATGTTGATTTTTATGAATTGGCTGAGAATGTAGGCCTCACCGCCTTCCTCCACGACCAACGCGCGCAGTATCTCTTACTCACCAATATCTTTGTGCAAAACTTTCATTTCCATGCTAGGAGCTCACCACCTACGGTGGAATTTTATTTATATGATGATCATAAGGAGATGTCACTTTATGATTTTTGCCGGGTTTGTTTGATCCCTTTTGAGGGCACGATAGAGGAACCACATCGCGGCGATGTGGATGGGTTTATTGATACCATCACTATAGGGGAAATGAGGAAGGTTTCCGATGCACGAATCACTAGCACACATTTTCCTATTTTACGCTACTTTGCAATATTTGCTAGTCGTTGCTTAATTGGTCGTGGAAACTGTGGAAACCTTAGTGTTCCTGATATTATTATTTTGTTCCACGGTTTATTCTCTAATAACTCTATCAGTATGGGAGGTATTATTGCTAAACGGTTAAGTCTGAACCATACAAAGGGCCCCATCTTTGGAGGCATCTATGCTTCACGTCTAGCTGCACATTTTAACATACCTATTAGGCATTATGAGAAGGAAGAAAAATTGCTGACCAATGTTTATCTAGATTATAAAAGTATGGTGGCACATGACTTTATTGTTAAGAATAGGGAAGGGGAGCTTAAATACAAATTGTTCTTTCATACACATCATCCTAAGACTATTACCCTGCCTGCTCCTTCCTTGTTTGATTTATCTGCAGGCCAGTACCTTGTTCCGTTAGAGGCTATTCACGCCTACCGGAACCCTACATCAGCCACAGAGCCAGAGTCGGAACCACAAGTTGATCCTCCATGACAGTCTAATTACCATTGGGATCCGGAGATGATTGCCAACCAGTGGCAATCAGGGTCTTCTTCTTCGCAGTACGACCCCAACTATTATTATGGATATCCGCCAGGCCAGCCGTGGCCATAGACCAACTTAGGCCAAAATCCTAATCTTGGGGGAGTACATATTTCTCACCAACATTATATTCATGTTCACACACTCATTTCTAGATGTCAGTGCTCATAGTTTTTCATTGTATCATCCATGCTAGTTTATTTCCCTTTTTATGATTTCTTCTTGTGTGCTTAATAAAACCTTAAGAAAAACAAAAAAATAGTTGTAGTTTTTAATTAGTTTACTTTCCATGCTTGTAGTAGTAATTAAAAAGAAAACCCAAAAAGATTTCCTGTTCTTCTTTTACTTGTTGGGAGCTTTCCCGTGTAAATAGTTTTATTTCTTTTCTTTTCCTTGGGGGTCGATAGGAGAAGACCATGATTAAATTGTTGAAGTGGCTCTTATATGCATTTTTGTTGATCTGACAAAAGAGCCCATATTGCCTTGTCTTCTCCTGTTTATTGAATGCTTGCAGATTCCAGCTTAGTCCAATGCACGTGCACTATTATTATTATTCACACTATTCGGTCGTGCAAGTGAAAGGCAATTATGACGATATATGATGGACTGACTGAGATGAGAAAAGCTGGTATGAACTTGACCTCTCTTGTTTTTGTAAATATGATTAGTTCATCGTTCCTGATTCAGCCTATTATGAATAAACATGTTTGCAATGACAACTAGAGATCATAGTTTCTTGTGCCATGCTTAATTACCTAGGAGATTATAATGGTTTACCTTGCGTGCCAACATGCTATTAAAATGGTTGTGATGTGGTATGATAGGGTGGTATCCTCCTCTGAATGATTTAAGTGACTTGACTTGGCACATGTTCACGCATGTAGTTGAAACAAAATCAACATAGCCTTCACGATATTTATGTTCATGGTGGATTATATCCTACTCATGCTTGCATTCAGTGTTGATTAATTTTAATGCATGTTCATGACTGTTGTCACTCTCTAGTTGGTCGCTTCCCAGTCTTTTGCTAGCCTTCACCTGTACTAAGCAGGAATACTGCTTGTGCATCCAACTCCATAAACCCCAAAGTCATTCCATATGAGTCCACCATACCTACCTATATACGGTATCTACCTGCCGTTCCAAGTAAATTTGTATGTGCCAAACTCTAAACCTTCAAATAAATATCCTGTTTTGTATGCTTGAATAGCTCATGTATCAACTGGGGCTGTCCGTATCTTCCATGTTAGGCGGGTTATTCTCAAGAGGAGTGGACTCCGCTCCTCACTCACGAGAAAGTGGCTGCTCACCGGGATGCCCAGTCCCATGTTTTATGCAAACTAAATCAAAATAATTGCAAACAAAACTCCCCCTAGGACTCTTGTTAGTTGGAGGCACTCGTTGTTTCGAGCAAGCCATGGATTGATGCTTGTTGGTGGAGGGGGAGTATAAACTTTACCATTCTGTTTGGGAACCGCCTATAATGTGTGTAGCATGGAAGATATCGCCATATCTTGGTTGTTATGTTGACAATGAAAGTATACCGCTCAAAATATTATTCACCTCTATTTCAAAACCGAGCTCTGGCACCTCTACAAATCCCTGCTTCCCTCTGCGAAGGGCCCAGCTATTTACTTTTATGTTGAGTCATCATACTCTTATTAAAAAGCACCAGTTGGAGAGCACCGCTGTCATTTGCATTCATTACTGTTAGTTTACATTGAGTATGACTTGACTAGATCTCTTTTACCATGAATTACAATGTCTAGTCAGTCCTTGATCTTTAAAGGTGATCTGCATTTATGTTTTGTGGTCTCAGAAAGGGATAGCGAGATACCATCTTGTTATATAATATTATGATTGTTTTGAGAAAGCGTCGTCATCCGAGATTCATTATTATTGCTCACTAGTTGATTATGCCATTGATATGAGTAAACATGAGACCTATGCATTATTGTGAATATGGTTAGTTCATAATCTTTGCTGAAAACTTGAATGCTGGCTTTACATATTTACAGCAACAAGAGCAAACAGAGTTTGTAAAAGTTTTTCTTTATCACTTTCAGCTTGTCAACTGAATTGCTTGAGGACAAGCAAAGGTTTAAGCTTGGGGGAGTTGATACATATTCGTTGTATCTACTTTTCCAAACACTTTTGCCCTTGTTTTGGACTCTAACTTGCATGATTTGAATGGAACTAACCCAGACTGATGCTGTTTTCAGCAGAATTGCCATGGTGTTATTTATGTGCAGAAACAAAAGTTCTTGGAATGACCTGAAACTTCACGGAACATCTTTTTAGAAATAATAAAAAATCCTTGCAAAAGATGAAGACCAGGGGGCCCACACCCTAGCCACGAGGGTGAGGGGCGCGCCTGCCCCCTAGGGCGCGCCCCCCTACCTCGTGGGCCCCCTGGAGCTCCTCCGACCTCAACTCCAACTCTATATATTTGCTTTCGGGGATAAAAAAAATGAGAGAGAAGGATTCATCGCATTTTACGATACGGAGCCATCGTCAAGCCCTAAAACCTCTCGGGAGGGCTGATCTAGAGTCCGTTCGGGGCTCCGGAGAGGGGGATTCGTCGCTGTCATCATCATCAACCATCCTCCATCACCAATTTCATGATGCTCACCGCCGTGCGTGAGTAATTCCATCGTAGGCTTGCTGGACGGTGATGGGTTGGATGAGATTTATCATGTAATCGAGTTAGTTTTGTTAGGGTTTGATCCCTAGTATCCACTATGTTCTGAGATTGATGTTGCTATGACTTTGCTATGCTTAATGCTTGTCACTAGGGCCCGAGTGCCATGATTTCAGATCTGAACCTATTATGTTTTCATCAATATATGAGAGTTCTTGATCCTATCTTGTAAGTCTATAGTCACCTATTATGTGTTATGATCCGTTAACCCCGAAGTGACAATAATGGGATACTTATCGGTGATGACCGTAGTTTGAGGAGTTCATGTATTCACTATGTGTTAATGCTTTGGTCCGGTACTCTATTAAAAGGAGGCCTTAATATCCCTTAGTTTCCATTAGGACCCCGCTGCCACGGGAGGGTAGGACAAAAGATGTCATGCAAGTTCTTTTCCATAAGCACGTATGACTATATTCAGAATACATGCCTACATTACATTGATGAATTAGAGCTAGTTCTGTGTCACCCTAGGTTATGACTGTTACATGATGAACCACATCCAGCATAATTCTCTATCACCGATCCATTGCCTACGAGCTTTCCATATATTGTTCTTCGCTTATTTACTTTTCCGTTGCTATTGCTATCATCACTACAAAAATACCAAAAATATTACTTTTGCTATCATTACCTTTTGCTACCGTTACCACTACTATCATATTACTTTGCTACTAAATACTTTGCTACAGATATTAAGTTTCCAGGTGTGGTTGAATTGACAACTCAGCTGCTAATACTTGAGAAAATTCTTTGGCTCCCCTTGTGTCGAATCAATAAATTTGGGTTGAATACTCTACCCTCGAAAACTGTTGCAATCCCCTATACTTGTGGGTTATCATAGAACAGCTCCGCCGGAGCCCTAGATTGGTTCCGCCAAGGTTCCGCCTCGTGGCAGCGGTGTTTCGTCCCGAAAGCTTGCTTATGATTTTTTCCAGGGCGAAAGACTTCATATAGCCAAAGATGGGCACTGAAGGCCTGCCAGGGGGCCCACGAGACAAGGGGCGCGCCTAGGGGGCTAGGGCGCGCCCCCACCCTCGGGGCCAGGGTGTGGGGCCCCTCTGGTTAATTCTTTCGCCAGTAACCTTTATATATTCCAAAACGTGCTCCCGTGAAGTTTTGGGACTTCTAGAGTTGTGCAGAATAGGTCTCTAATATTTTCTCCTTTTCCAGCCCAGAATTCCAGCTGCCGGCATTTTCCCTCTTCATGTAAACCTTGTAAAATAAGAGAAAAGGTATAAGTATTGTGACATAATGTGTGGTAACAGCCCATAATGCATTAAATATCGATATAAAAGCATGATGCAAAATGGCTGTATCAGATCCCGCATTGTAGAGGGCCAGTGCTAAAAAGACATTATCTTTGAATGAGTACCTTCATGTTATCTCGCCTTGTATGATGAAAACAAGACTGATGTGAATATTCAAAAAAATAAGACTGATGTGTAATATAATGCTTGCTGTTTATTATTTAAAATTTTACCTCCTGTGCGGCCGTTTTTATTAAGTCTGAGAGTTGGCCAGTCGTCGGCTTCAGCCCCCACGTAGGTAGTACAAGGGTGTTCATGATGAATCTAAAACACTCTTTATCCAAAAGTTTGGTCCTTGAAGGACGTGTTTAGCGCAACGAACGAGGAAATCGGACTATGTGGCTTTATCACCCTCACTTAGCCATAAGAGTTTGCCAATAGAATTTTAGGCGCAACCCCTAGTATTCGCGAGTCCGAACTAGGGTGTTGTAAACACCTGATCGGGTAAAGACCGATGCGTCGCATAATGTGGAAAAAATCACAAAAATATTTCTAACCTCCGAACAGCTGACCGGGTCACGCCGCATCATGACAGTCAGTTTTCGGCTTTCTCTACTGAGGTGCTCATCCGGATAAACCAGGACACAATCGCAGTAGTTCTCCCTTTACTACCCTAGCCGATAGAGCGGAATGTAAGGTAGTAAGCACAGGAGCCGGGCAACCCAACTATTGACCAAAGACATGATTTGGAGCCAATGCATATAATGCTGAAATTCAGGGTGCCGAACTGTACTGTAAAAGTGTTCGGACTTTGTTGCCATAGAATGGAGCGTAGTAAAGCTGCTGGCGATTTAAGGCGTACCAAAGTGTACGAGCGCAATTGATAAGATTATCAAGAAAAAATGAAGTAGCAAGCTAGTGACGCAAAAGTTGGGCCGCAAACTGTTTCCATTATAGTTTGATTAATATGTCAAAGCGTATTTTGTACAAATAGTGCGATAAGCAACAGTGGCTATTTAACATGCCAAGACCAAGGAGGAGCTGTGTACGGGTCTTGAAAGCAGGTAGAATGATCGTTGAGAAGAACATCTAGAGATTCCCCCACACGTCTGTGCTACTTGCCACCTTGGTATATCCGTCCTTCGAAAGGACCGATTATGAGGCTGTCGAGAGGGGCCTGCGGGGAAGAAACCTGAAAAGGATAAAAAGAAAAGAAAAAGTATGCGTGTCCAAGGAAGGTCGAGCCATATTGTGGACCACAGTCTGGTTATGCCTCCGTCTCTGCCCATGGTATTTTTAGTGCGTAGTTATGTACGCGCGGTACGTATGCCGCCACTTGGTCGGGACTGAGACGGAGGTCGAATTGCTAATAAAGCTCCTGACAAGCTGTCCTGTCCTGCCGCAGAGTAGTCTGGACTCGTTTGATAGTGTCCGGGAGTATGGCCGCCGAATTAAGGTTCTGCTTGTAAAGGCCGCTCTGTACCTCTGCTGCCAGGGCAGCGGTGTGCTCCTCGGTACGGAGGGAGCGCTCCGTGTTCCCATTGACTGTTATGACACCGCGTGGTCCGGGCATCTTGAGCTTGAGATAAGCATAGTGCGGCACTGCATTGAATCAGGCAAACATGGTTCATCCGAGCAGTGCATGATAGCCACTGCGGAAGGGGAAGATATCGAAGATTAACTCTTTGCTTCGGAAGTTGTCCGGAGATCCGAAGATGACCTCCAATGTGATTGAGCCCGAGCAGCGGGCCTCTACGCCTGGTATAACTCCTTTAAAGGTAGTTTTGGTGGGCTTGATCCTTGATGTATCGATGCCCATTTTGCGCACTGTATCCTGATAAATTAGGTTGAGGCTGCTACCACCGTCCATGAGGACTCGTGTGAGGTGGAATCCATCAATTATTGGATCAAGGACCAATGTGGCTGAACCGCCATGACGGATACTGGTCGGATGATCCCTGCGATCAAAGGTGATCGGGCATGACGACCATGGGTTGAATTTTGGGGCGACTGGCTCTATCGCATAGACGTCCTTGAGCGCGCGCTTGCGCTCCCTCTTGGGGATATGGGTAGCGTATATCATGTTCACCATTTTAATTTGAGGGGGAAACTTCTTCTGTCCCGCTGTGTTCGGTGGACGGGGCTCCTCGTCGTCATTCTCGCTTTGTGACCCCTTCTCCTTGTCTTCAGCATTTAACTTGCCGGCCTGTTTGAAGACCCAACAACTCCAGTGAGCATGATTGGCTGGTTTATCAGGGGTGCCATGGATCTGACATGGACGATCGAGTATGCGGTCCAGGCTAGAAGGGCCTTGATTATTTCTTTTATATGGCTTCTTCCGCTAACTGGATTTGGAGCCACTGAATCCAGCGTTGACCGCCGTGTCATCGGTATTGTCACCATTGTTTCGACGCTTGTGCCTATTGCGCCAGGGCTTGTCGTTGCTATTTCTGGCTTCCGAAGTGCCAGGTCCACTTGCATTGTTATTGCTATGGGCTAGCCAGCTATCTTCGCCCGCGCAAAAGCGGGTCATAAGCGCCGTGAGGGCTGCCATGGACTTCGGCTTTTCTTGGCCGAGGTGTCGGGCGAGCCATTCATCCCAGATGTTGTGTTTAAAGGCCGCTAGGGCTTCGGCATCCGGACAGTCGATGATCTGGTTCTTTTTGGTTAAGAACCTAGTCCAGAATTTCCTGGTCGACTCTCCGGGTTGTTGAATTAGGTGACTTAAGTCATCGGCATCCGGAGGTCGAACATATGTACCTTGGAAGTTGTCAAGGAAGGCTTCTTCCAAGTCCTCCCAGCTGCCAATGGAGTTTTCAAGCAGGCTGTTCAGCCAGTGTCGGGCTGGCCCCTTGAGTTTTATGGGGAGGTATTTGATGGCATGAAGATCATCGCCGCAGGCCATATGAATATGGAGAATAAAGTCTTCAATACATACCGTGGGATCTGTGGTTCCATCATATGATTCGATATTCACAGGTTTGAACCCTTCTGTGAATTCATGTTCCATTACTTCATCAGTGAAGTAGAGGGGGTGTGCGGCGCCTCTATATCGGGCCAGATCGTGATGTAGTGCGGATGGGGTTCGTCTGTGGCTTTCGGCTCGGACATGATTGTGCTTGCCATGTTTGGCTTGATAGTCGTCGTCGCGCGTCGAGGCACGCCCCCGTGATACGTAGATCGATTTGGCCGGACCTGCTTTATTCTTCAGGTCCTGCCGCAGGTCATACGTGTATCCCTAAGCAGTTTTGTCTCCGCCTTTACGGCGAGGTAGGACGGGCCGGTGTTCGGCTTGAGTTGCCGTTTTGTCCCGGCCACGTGGTGGTCGATCAGCCGCATTACGCATTGTTGGTATGGGCTCAAGTTCCTCGTCATCGAATTGAGGTAGCAGCTTACACTTCGGGTAACTTTTGGTTGGGCGTTCAAGGCCATATTCTTCTGCTGCCAGGACATCAGTCCATCTATCGTTGAGCAGATCTTGATCAGCTTGAAGCTGCTGCTGCTTCTTTTTCGAGCTCCTTGCAGTGGCTATTAGCTATTTCTTAAAGCGCTCCTGCTCGAGAGGTTCCTCAGGCACGATAAAGTCTTCGTCGCCGAGGCTCACCTCATCCTTGGAGGGTGGTAGATAATTACCGTCCTCCGAGTCTTCGTTTGCAGCCTGTTCATCAGGGCTAACTCGCCCATCCTCCCGTTTGTCTTGTTTAGAGTTTTGCTCGACGGGGTTTTCTTGGTCTTCGTCATCATCCAGAGTGTTGTTTTCTCTCATGCCAGTATTGCTGTCTTTGCTGCGGCGTGATTTAGAGCGGCGTCGGCGGCGCTTTTATTGTATGTCGGGAGGTTTATCCTCTACTAGATTTTTCTCTTTATCGTTGTCACCCTCCATGGGTGCGTCCACCATATACACGTCATACGAAGAGGTGGCCGTCTAGTGTCCGGTAAATGGTGGGTTTTCGGCTTGCTCCTCTCTGGCATCGTCGTCCATACCGTCGATGTCTTCGGAGTCGTAATCGAGCATGTCAGTTAAGTCCTCTATTGTGGCGATGAAGTGGGTGGTGGGTGGGACGTAAAATTCCCCGCTCTCAGCCCCTTGTCTTGGTTGGGCGTAGTTCGGACGTTGCTCCTCCGTAATCATGAGGGATCACATCAAGTCTAGAGCCTCGCTTAAAGCCGAGGTTCGTTGCGGGAGAAAAGAATTCGTGGAGTATGGCAGGAAAGGAATTACTTGGCCGAGCTCACACGATGCTGACTCCGGGAGTTCGGGGCCGACGTCCGGGGAAGAGACCGGCTTGGTGATGGACGTCGGTGACACTGCTTCTCCGGCTCTCCCGTACTGGGCCTAGTGGCCACAAATAGTCCGGTGGGTTTAGAAATCCCGTCTTCGGTACCGGCGAGGCGCTCCGGCTCTAAGGCCAGAGTGGAGGTTGGGGTCGTGAATCCTTGGAAGATCAAGTCTCCTCAGATATCAGCAACATAGTATAGGTTTCCAAAACTAATCTGGTGACCTGGGACGTAGCTGTCGGTTTGCTCCAGATGGCCAAGTGAGTTGGCCCGCAGTGCGAAGCCGCCAAATACGAAGATTTGGCCGGGGAGAAGAACCTCCCCTAGGGTAGCATCATTGCAGATGATGGATGGAGCCATCGAACCTTCTGACAGCGACACAATGAAACTCTCAATGAAAGCACCAATGTCGGTGTCAAAACCGGGGGATCTCGGGTAGGGGGTCCCGAACTGTGCGTCTGAGGTTGATGGTAATAGGAGACAAGGGACACGAAGTTTTACCCAGGTTCGGACCCTCTCAATGGAGGTAATACCCTATGTCCTGCTTGATTAATATTGATGAGTATGGGGGTTACAAGAGTTGATCTACCACGAGATCGTAATGGCTAAAACCCTAGAAGTCTAGCCTATCTGATTATGATTGCCTCTATGGACTAAACCCTCCGGTTTATATAGACATCGGAGGGGACTAGGGTTGTACAAAGTCGGTTACAGAGAAAGGAATCTTCATATCCGAACGCCAAGCTTGCCATCCATGCCAAGGAGAGTCCCATCTGGACACGGGTGAGAGAATCTTTAGTCTTGTATCTTCATAGCCCAACAGTCTAGCCCATGTCCAACAGGCCGGACGCCCGAGGACTCCTTAGTCCAGGACTCCCTCAGTTGCTCCCCGTCAAGAAGGAGCACGCGGAAATGGCCGCCGCCGACGAGACCGCCCTCAAGTGGGCGAAGGCGGACTATGTCCGCGAGCAAGAGTGCTAGCGCTGGGCCTACGAGGAGATCAAGGCTTGGTGCTGCGGAGGCGATGAGGGAGTCATCGTCGTCCTCAACAGCGACGACGAGGACGCGCCCGGGCCGTCCAACCCCCAGCGCGTCGGTGATCCTGGTCAGGGGTGCATTAGGGACGGGGGCGGCTCTGGTGGGATGCAAGGAAGCAGTGACGATGACGACGATGGTGACTACACCCGATTTACAGGCTCCTCAGTATGTAGGGCGGCGACAGCGGCGTAGTAGGTCTCCGACGGGTGGTGGCAACATAGTAGGGCTAGGCGTAGTTGTTTTCTGTTTTTGTACAAATCTGAATGAAATCGCCGAGGTTGTGCCGTGTTTGTATACATTTGAATCAAATCGCTGAGTTTGTGACGTGTTTGCGCCGATTTGGGGGCGACGACTGGTAACACAATGAAGGAAATATGCCCTAGATGCAATAATAAAGTTGTTATTTATATTTCCTTATATCATGATAAATGTTTATTATTCATGCTAGAATTGTATTAACCGGAAACTCAGTACATGTGTGAATATATAGACAAACAGAGTGTCACTGGTATGGCTCTACTTGACTAGCTCGTTGAATCAAAGATGGTTAAGTTTCCTAGCCATAGACATGAGTTGTCATTTGATTAACGAGATCACATCATTAGAGAATGATGTGATTGACTTGACCCATTCCGTTAGCTTAGCATTCGATCGTTTAGTATATTGCTATTGCTTTCTTCATGACTTATACATGTTCCTATGATTATGAGATTATGCAACTCCCGAATACCGGAGGAACACTTTGTGTTCTACCAAACGTCACAACATAACTGGGTGATTATAAAGGTGCTCTACAGGTGTCTCTGATGGTACTTGTTGAGTTGGCATAGATCAAGATTAGGATTTGTCACTCCGATTGTCGGAGAGGTATCTTTGGGCCCTATCGGTAATGCACATCACTTTAATCCTTGCAAGCAATGCAACTAATGAGTTAGTTGCGGGATGATGTATTACGGAACGAGTAAAGAGACTTGCCGGTAACAAGATTGAACTAGGTATTGAGATACCGACGATCGAATCTCGGGCAAGTAACATACCGATGACAAAGGGAACAACGTATGTTGTTATGCGGTTTGACCGATAAAGATCTTTGTAGAATATGTAGGAGCCAATATGAGCATCCAGGTTCCGCTATTGGTTATTGACTAGAGAAGAGTCTCGGTCATGTCTACATAGTTCTCGAACCCGTAGGGTCCGCACGCTTAACGTTCGGTGACGATTGGTAATATGGGTTTATGTGTTTTGATGTACCGAAGGTAGTTTAGAGTCCCGGATGAGATCGGGGACATGACGAGGAGTCTCGAAATGGTCTAGATGTAAAGATTGATATATTGGACGACTATATTTGGACATTGAAAAGGTTCCGAGTGATTCGGGTATTTTTCGGAGTACCGGAGAGTTACGGGAATTCGCCGGGGAGTATATGGGCCTTATTGGGCTTTAGGGGAAAGAGAGAGGGGAGGCTGCGCACCCCCAAGGCTTAGTCCGAATTGGACTAGGGGGAGGGGCTGCGCCCCCTCCTTCCTTCTCTTCTCTTTTCCCTTTCCTTCTCTCCTACTCCTACTACATGGAAGGGGGGAATCCTACTCCCGGTGGGAGTAGGACTCCCCAGGGCGCGCCATAGTAGAGGGCCGACCCTCCCCCTCCTCCACTCCTTTATATATGGGGGAGGGGGGCACCCCATGGACACACAAGTTGATCGGTTGATCTTTTAGCCGTGTGCGGTGCCCCCCTCCACCATAATCCAACCCGGCCATATCATAGCGGTGCTTAGGCGAAGCCCTACGTCGGTAGCATCATCATCACCGTCATCACGCCGTCGTGCTGGCGGAACTTTCCCTCGAAGCTCTACTGGATCAGAGTTCGTGGGACGTCACCGAGCTGAACATGTGCTGAACTCGGAGGTGCCGTGCATTCGGTACTTCGATCGATCGGATCGTGAAGACGTACGACTACATCAACCGCGTTCTCATAACGCTTCCGCTTACGGTCTACGAGGGTACGTAGATAATACTCTCCCCTCTCGTTGCTATGCATCACCATGATCTTGCATGTGCGTAGGATTTTTTTGAAATTACTATGCTCCCCAACAGTGGCATCGGAGCCAGGTTTATGCGTAGATGTTATATGCATGAGTAGAACACAAAGGAGTTGTGGGCGTGGGTATATACATATTGCTTGCCGTCGCTAGTTGATTCTTGATTCGGCGGTATTGTTGGATGAAGCGGCTCAGACCGACATTACGCGTACGCTTACGCGAGACTGGTTTTTACCGATGTACTTCACACATAGGTGGCTAGTGGGTGTCTGTTTCTCCAACTTTAGTTGAATCGGACTCAATGAATTGGGTTCTTTCTGAAGATCAAAAAGCAATCACTATACCACGTTGTGGTTTTTGATGCGTAGGTAAGAACGGTTCTTGCTCAGCCCGTAGCAGCCACGTAAAACTTGCAACAACAAAGTAGAGGACGTCTAACTTGTTTTTGCAGGGCATGTTGTGATATGATATGGTCAAGGCATGATGCTATATTTTATTGTATGAGATGATCATGTTTTGTAACGGAGTTATCGGCAACTGGCAGGAGCCATATGGTTGTTGCTTTATTGTATGCATAAAATCGCCCTGTAATTGCTTTACTTTATCACTAAGGGTAGCGATATTCGTAGAAGCAATAGTTGGCGAGACGACAACGATGCTACGATGGAGATCAAGGTGTCGCGCTGGTGATGATGGTGATCATGATGATGCTTTGGAGATGAAGATCAAAGGCACAAGATGATGATGGCCATATAATATCACTTATATTGATTGCATGTGATGTTTATCCTTTATGCATCTTATTCTGCTTGATTGACGGTAGCATTATAAGATGATCTCTCACTAAATTTCAAGGTACAAGTGTTCTCCCTGAGTATGCACCGTTGCCAAAGTTCGTCGTGCCGAGACACCATGGGATGATTGGGTGTGATAAGCTCTACGTTCACATACAACGGGTGCAAGCCAGTTTTGCACACGCAGAAATACTCGGGTTAAACTTGACGAGCCTAGCATATGCAGATATGGCCTCGGAACACTGGAGACCAAAAGGTCGAGCGTGAATCATATAGTAGATATGATCAACATAGTGATGTTCACCATTGAAAACTACTCCATCTCACGTGATGATCGGACATGGTTTAGTTGATTTGGATCACGTGATCACTTAGATGACTAGAGGGATGCCTACCTAAGTGGGAGTTCTTATGTAATATGATTAACTGAACTTTAATTTATCATGAACTTAGTCTTGATAGTATTTGCATATCTATGTTGTAGATCAATAGCTTGCGATGTAGCTCCTTGTTTATTTTTGATATGTTCCTAGAGAAAAATAAGTTAAAAGATGTTATTAGCAATGATGCGGACTAGCTCCGTGATCTGAGGGTTATCCTCATTGCTGCACAGAAGTATTATGTCCTTGATGCATCGCTAGGTGATGGACCTATTGTAGGAGCAGATACAGACGTTATGAACGTTTGACAAAGCTCGGTATGATGACTACTTGATAGTTTAGTGCACCATGCTTTACGGCTTAGAACCGGGCTGCCAAAAACATTTTGAACGCCATGGAGCATATAAGATGTTCCAAGAGCTGAAATTGGTATTTCAGACTCATGCCTGAGTCGAGAGGTATGAGACCTCTGAGAAGTACTTTGCCTACAAGATGGAGGAGAGTAGCTCAACTAGTGAGCATGTGCTCAGATTGTCTGAGTACTACACTCGCTTGAATCAAGTGGGAGTTAATCTTCCAGATAAGATAGTGATTGACAGAGTTCTCTAGTCACTATCACCAAGTTACTAGAACTTCGTGATGAACTATAATATGCAAGGGATAATGGAAACGATTCCCAAGCTCTTCGTGATGCTGAAATCAACAAAGGTAGAAATCAAGAAAAGTATCAAGTGTTGATGGTTGACAAGACCACTAGTTTCAAGTAAAAGGGCAAGGGAAAGAAAGGGAACTTCAAGAATAATGGCAAGCAAGTTGCCACTCCCATGAAGAAGCCCAAAGCTAGACCCAACCCTGAAACTGAGTGCTTCTACTGCAAAGGAAATGGTCACTGGAAGTGGAACTGCCCTAGATACTTGGCGTATAAGAAGGATGGCAAAGTGAAAAAAGGTATTTTTGATATACATGTTATTGATGTGTACTTTACTAGTGTTTATAGCAAACCCCTCGGTATTTGATACTGGTTCAGTTGCTAAAAGTAGTAACTCGAAATGGGAGTTGCAAAATAAACAAAGACTAGTTGAGGGCGAGGTGATGATGTGAGTTGGAAGTGATTCCAAGGTTGATAATATCACCATCGCACACTCCCTTTACCTTCGTGATTAGTGTTGAGCCTAAAATAAATGTTATTTGGTGTTTGCGTTGAGCATAATATGATTGGATCATGTTTATTGCAATACGATTATTCATTTAAGTCAAAGAATAATTGTTATTCTATTTACATGAATAAAACCTTCTGTGGTCATACACCCATGGTGAATGGTTTATTGCATCTTGATCGTAGTGATACACATATTCATAATATTGAAGCCATAAGATGCAAAGTTAATAATGATAGTGCAACTTATTTGTTGCATTGCCGCTTACGTCATATTGGTGTAAAGCACATGAAGAAACTCCATGCTGATGGGCTTTTGGAACCACTTGATTATGAATCACTTGATGCTTGCGAACCATGCCTCATGGGCAAGATGACTAAGACTCCGTTCTCCGGAACAATGGAGCGAGCAACTGACTTATTGGAAATAATACATACTAATGTATGGGGTCCGATGAGTGTTGAGGCTCGCGGCAGGTATCGTTATTTTCTGACCTTCACATATGATTTGAGCAGATATGGGTATATCTACTTGATGAAACATAAATCTGAAACATTTGAAAAGTTCAATTAATTTCAGAGTGAAGTGGAAAATCACCATAATAAGAAAATAAAGTTTCTACGATCTGATCGTGGAAGAAAATATTTGAGTTACGACTTTGGTCTTCATTTGAAACAATGCGGAATAGTTTCGCAACTCACACCACCTGGAACACCACAGTGTAATGGTGTGTCCAAATGTCGTAATCGCACTGTACTAGATATGGTGCGATCTATGATGTCTCTTACTGATTTACGGCTATCGTTTTGGGGTTATGCATTAGAGACAACTGCATTCACGTTAAAGAGGGAACCATCTAAATCCGTTGAGATCACACCGTATGAACTATGGTTTGGCAAGAAACCAAAGCTGTCATTTCTTAAAGTTTGGGGTTGTGATGCTTATGTGAAAAAGTTTTAGCCTGATAAACTCAAACCCAAATCGTAAAAGTGCGTCTTCATAGGATACCCAAAAAGAAACTGTTGGGTACACCTTCTATCACAGATCCGAAAGGCAAGATCTTTGTTGCTAAGAGTGGATCCTTTCTAAAGGAGTTTCTCTCGAAAGAAGTGAGTGGGAGGAAAGTAGAACTTGATAAGGTAACTGTACCTTCTCCCGAATTGGAAAGTAGTTCATCACAGAAATCAGTTCCAGTGATTCCTACACCAATTAGTGAGGAAACTAATGATGATGATCATGAAACTTCAGATCAAGTTAGTACTGAACCTCTTAGGTCAACCAGAGTACGGTCTGCACCAGAGTGGTATGGTAATCCTGTTCTGGAAGTCATGTTACTAGACCATGATGAACCTACAAACTACGAGGAAGCGATGATGAGCCCAGATTCCGCAAAATGGCTTGAGGCCATGAAACCTGAGATGGGATCCATGTATGAGAACAAAGTATGGACTTTGATTGACTTGCCCGTTGATCGGTGAGTCATTGAGAATAAATGGATCTTCAAGAGGAAGACGGACGCTGATTGTTGGGGATATTACTGCTGGGCGTAAACCGGCCTATCTGGGCCGGGTCAACTTCATCAGTAGTTCAAGAGTGCTAAAGCCCAAGAAGACAGATGAGGGCCTAAGGCCCGTAGTCGGTTTAAGACTTGTAGCTGTAAACCGGTATTTGTATATAAACTTGTATTGTAAGTTAGGAATAAGGAGAGACCAACCCGGATACGAATATGGACTGGTGTTGGGACTTTGTGAACCGACGGGCGTCACCCGTGTATATAAGGGGACAGCCCGACGGCGGTTCAAGGACAACGGACAACAACTCGAGACTTAGGCAAAGCTTGTTTGCTCCCTAGTCATCGAAACCCCATCAATTCCATCACAACTAGACGTAGGCTTTTACCTTCATCGAAGGGGCCGAACTAGTATAAACTCTCTTGCGTCCCTGTGTCCGCTTTAACCCCTTCAAGCTAACCCGTCACGATGGCTCCACGACTAAGTCCTTTCTCTTGGACATCTGCCGTGTCAAAACCACGACAGTTGGCACCCACCGTGGGGCTATCGCACGATGGTTTAAAGTTCTTGGAGGGCCGCTTTGAAGGACTCGAGGGCTACGCTGTAGGCCGGATGACTAAGAGTCGTTGCGGCAAGCTCTACATCAACGATGCAGGCTGGGGCCCGAGGCCGGCTCAGTTGAGTACGGGTACCGGGTCCCCTTTGGTGGCATTCACGTTTTCATTGGCAAGATCGGTGAACCGGGCCCTGAGCCGGACATCTGCACCGACCTCATCGAGACGGCTCAGCGTGCGCGATCCATCCGGGTTAAACCGGCCATGAAGCGTGCCTTCATGGGAGTCATCCATGGAGGAAGTTATGAGGATGGATCGGAATCTCGTGGCGAGACCGTCGTTTGTTCCGAGGACGAGTCATCGACTGGGGAAACCGAATCTCTTTATCAGCTACAAGATGGCCGGATTGGGGGCTGTTTCGATGGCGACAGTATTCCGGACCCCTCTGATCTGCCCAACCGAGTTGGAATATTCATGGCCGGCACACAAGCAGCGCTTCATTCTTCGACCGCTGCGGCAACAACCTCCGGTTCAGCAGCGGCGATGGCTGCCGGGGCAGGAGGCCCTGTGCGCCCGCCGGCTCAAGTTCTATCAGAGCTATTTGATGCATTGGCTTTGCTTATGGCAGAAGCTAATCCGGCGGATCAGGACGTCCACAACGCGGAGATTGCAAAGATAAAGGAACAAATCACCCAGGCCAAGGCGGATCTAGCAGCTGAGGACACCAGGATGGCCACAGAGCGGGCCGCTTTAGACGCACAAGCCTACAGGCTCATGTTGGACCAGAGCGCGTCGCAGGAAGTCATGAGGAGGAAGTACCGATCCCGTTTGCCTCCGGTTTTCGAGGCAAGAGACCTTTTCAACACCCCAGGAGCAGGAACCAGCAATCCGCTCGAGGGAAACTGGGCGGAAGCTCCTGGGACCGGTGCACCGGTTCAGCCTCGTCAGATGGACCCGCCTCGTCAAAATGCCATTATACCTCAGGCTGTTTTAACACCTCCGGGTCACTACTCCAACCCAATGGACAATCTCGTCGCTGCTGCTGCACGGCTGGAGGCCATTCCAATTGAAGGTGACTCGCCGCAGGCAGTAGAAACGCGACGGGTCAAGGAGCTTCTGAGGACAGCTTTGGTCCAACAGGAAGCATACTCGTACAGCCGCGACCGGATCCACTTGACCCCCCATCCAAGTTGGAGCTATAGCAGACATATGGATGAACCGGCAGTGTCGAATAATGAACGACGTGGAGCACCCCGTGGCAACAACCCGGCGGGTGGTGCTGATAACGCTCAGGAAGTGGTGGACCGGGCCCGAGCACGCAGGGAGGCCGAGTTAGCCGCACAGCATCAGGCTCGGCAGCTCACGCCGGTTTGACCAACTATCTCGATCAAACCTGGTGTTACTTCTAGTTCTTTGGGGATGCCTTGCCTTGTCCCCGCTTTACGCAATGTGCGCCTGCCCAAAGATTTCAAAGGCCCGCGCAAAGTACCAAATTACACGGCGGATCAACCTCCAGAGACATGGGTGGAGAGCTATGAGATGGCCATGGAGATGCTTGATGTGGATGACGCAGCGTGTGCGAAATACTTCACCATGATGCTTGAAGGAACGGCCCGTACTTGGTTGAAAAGCTTGCCGGTTAATTCTATCAGTTCATGGGCCCAATTACAAGCCCGGTTTATCAGCAATTTCAAGGATACATGTAAACAGCCTATGTCGATAGTGGACTTAGCTGCCTGCATCCAGGAGGAAGGAGAATCGACGACTCATTGGGTGCGCCGGGTTTCACAAGTGTTGCATTCATCAGACCGCATCAACACTGATACCGCTGTATTAACCCTAGAAGGCAACTGCCGGTTTGGGCCCCTAAAGCTGAATTTGGGACGGATGAAGCGTCATTGCACTGAGATGGGAACCCTCATGGCTGCTTTGGTAAAGTATGCTGATTCTGATAGTACCAAGGATCCCGAATCTGATGATGACAAGGCAGGGAAGGGAAAGAGGAACAGCAACTCCAAAGGTCAGCAGCATCATTGGGCAGGCAATGGTGGTGGAGGCAAGCGTAAAGCGGATGGTAACATGGACTTTGTGGCTAATACCAACATGCAGGACAATGGCCAGCGATGCAAGGGTAAACCGAAAAATCGCAATGGGGCGCCCAACCCTAACCCGGACCGCCAGCCCTGTCCAAGACATGGGACGAAGGAGGCGCCAGCAAACCACCTTTGGAAGGATTGCTTCATTATGCAGGAGTTCAAGAATTCTAATGCTTTCCGATATGATCACGGCTCCAGCGGTGGCTCAGGGTCCGGGCTGGGTTACAGTGGAGGAAATTCCGGTTCAGGATTTAATGGTAATCCGGGCGGACATAATAATCAAAATAGTCAGAACAACCAGGGTGGTTACAACCAACAGCAGCAACAGTCAGGTTACCAGAGCAACCCAAAGCAGTTGAGCAATGGGCAGTACCATGTCTTCACCACTAGCTTGGACAAGCGAGACCGGAAGGTTCAGAGGAGGGCGGTCAACTCTGTTGAACCGGCCATACCCCATTATCTACGCTGGTCTGAACAGCCAATCATATGGAGCAGAGAGGATCACCCTCCCCAGGTTGATAATCCGGGTTAGTTGGCTCTGGTGGTGGCACCTCAGGTGGGAGGTTACAAGTTCACCAAGGTGCTCATGGATGGAGGGAGCAGCATTAATATCTTATACTATGCGACCTTCCGTCGTATGGGACTAACAGATAAAAATCTCAAACCGTCCAATACGGTGTTCCACGGTGTAGTACCTGGCAAATCAGCATATCCTGTTGGTAAGATATCTTTGGAGGTGGCCTTTGGGGATGATCATGACTCCAGGTCGGAGACATTGACGTTTGAAGTGGTGAAAATCCAAAGTCCATATCACGCCCTGTTTGGGCGACCGGCCTACGCCAAGTTTATGGCACGACCCTGTTATGTATATTTGCAGCTCAAGATGCGGGGTCACAAGGGGACAATAACGGTTCACGGAAGCCGCAAAATCGCTTTGGAGTGCGAGGAAGGAGATGCGGCCTATGCAGAGTCGGTTTGTGCCACCGAGGAGCTGAAGTATTATAAGGACCATGTTGATCCGGCAGACATGACTCCATTAAAGAAGCCAACTACGGAGCATGATCCGGCCCTGAAGTTCAAATAGGCAGCAGAAACTAAGCTTGTTGACTTCGTACCTGGCGATTCATCCAAGCAGTTCAGCATCAGTGCCAACTTGGATCCGAAATAGGAAAGCGCGCTCATCGAGTTCATCCGTGAGAATCGGGACATTTTTGCATGGAAGCCCTCTGACATGCCAGGTGTATCGAGGCAACTCGCTGAGCACACCCTTAATGTGGATCCTAAATACAAACCGGTGAAACAGTTCCTCCGCCGGTTTAACGAATAAATACGCAGGGCGATTGGAGAAGAGGTAGCCAGGCTCTTAGCAGCTGGCTTTATTGTTGAAGTTTTTCACCCTGAGTGGCTTGCCAATCTGCTGCTGGTCCTTAAGAAAAACTGCACCTGGCGCATGTGTGTGGATTACACAGATCTTAATAAAGCTTGTCCAGCAGATCCTTTTGCCCTCCCCCGTATTGATCAAATTATTGATGCTACGGCGGGTTGTGAGCGTTTAAGTTTTTTGGATGCATATTCTGGCTATCATCAGATCAAAATGACAGTTAAGGACCAGGAGAAGACGGCGTTCATAATTCCCTTTGGAGCCTTCTACTATGTGTCTATGCCCTTTGGGCTCAAGAGTGCCCATGCAACTTATCAACGGTGTGTGCAAAATTGTCTTCACAAGCAGATTGGCCGTAATGTACATGCTTACGTGGATGATATCGTGGTTAAATCCAGGGAGAAGGAGATTCTGATTGATGATTTAAAGGAAACCTTTGATAACCTGAGGACATACAAGATGATGCTTAATCCGGACAAGTGTGTCTTTGGTGTACCGGCGGGCAAGTTATTGGGTTTTCTGGTGTCCAATAGGGGAATTGAGGCTAATCCGGAGAAGATCACAGCCATCACCTCCCTGGCTAAACCGAAGTGTATCAATGATGTTCAACGCCTGGCAGGCCGGATTGCCGCGTTAAGCCGGTTTATCAGTCGTCTTGGTGAGAAGGCAATCCCTTTGTATCAGATGTTGAAGAAGACGGATCAGTTTGTTTGGAGTTCCGCTGCTGATGAAGCATTTGAGGACTTAAAGCGGCAGTTGGCCAATCCGCATGTGCTCGCTGCTCCCATTGACAAGGAGCCATTAGTGCTATATGTTGCTGCTAATGCTCGGGCAGTCAGCGTGGCTATTGTGGTGGAGCGAAAGGAGGCAGGTAAGGAGCATCCGGTTCAACGTCCGGTCTATTATATCAGCGAGGTACTCATTGAGTCCAAGCAAAGGTATCCGCATTGGCAGAAGCTGGTGTATGGAGTTTTTATGGCAAGCCGGAAGCTTAAACAATACTTCCAAGGGCACCCAATTACGGTGGTCAGTTCTGCTCCTTTGGGGGATATCATCCAGAACCAGGAAGCAACTGGCCGGATTGCCAAGTGGGCTATAGAGCTTGGGCCGCACGGTTTGAAGTATGTGCCTCGGATGGCGGTTAAGTCTCAAGCACTTGTTGATTTCATCAATGATTGGACGGAAATGCAAGCACCTGAAGAAAAGCCGGATCACACATATTGGACCATCCATTTTGACAGATCCAGGCAATTGGAAGGCTCGGGGGCTGGAGTCGTATTAACTTCCCGACGAGGTGATAAGTTTTGTTACGTTCTCCGCTTAATGTTCCCTTGTACTAACAATGCAGCCGAGTATGAAGCCTTGCTCCATGGTCTCCGGATGGCTAAGGAGATGAATCTAAGTCAAGTTAAGTGCTTTGGTGACTCGGACCTCATGGCTCAGCAAGTGTCTGGCACTTGGGACTCCAAGGACCGACACATGGCAGCATATCGTCGTGAGGTGGATATTGTTGCAGGTCATTTTAAAGGCTATCAGGTGGACCACGTGGACCGGCGGAAAAATGAAGCGGCGGACGCCTTAAGCCGGCTGGGCTCTCAGCGCAAACCGGTCCCGCCCAATGTTTTTATGGATGTGCTGCACAACCCGTCGGTCAAGATCCCTGGTGAAGCGGATTTGGCTATTCCTGATCCGGAGGCTCAATTGGTGGCAGTTCTTCATGTTATTCCGGATTGGACACTTCCTTACCTGGCGTACAAGAACCGGGGCGAGTTACCAGAGGATGAGACTCTGGCCCGATAGATAATCCGGCGATCCAAGTCCATGACTATTATCAACGACGAGTTGCATCATTGCAATGTGTCAGGGGCGTTTCAACGCTGTGTGTCTCCTGAAGAAGGCCGTGAAATTTTGCGTGAGATCCACGGAGGAGATTGTGGGCACCACGCCGGTTCAAAATCTCTGGTGGCTAAAGCGTTTCGTCATGGCTTCTATTGGTTAACTGCCCATGCTGATGCGGAGGATTTGGTCAGACGACGTGATGGTTGCCAAAGGTTTTCAAGACGTGCTCATGTGCCGGCTCAAGAATTGAGAATGATTCCAATTACTTGGCCGTTTGCGACTTGGGGGCTGGATATGGTTGGGCCTTTCAAAAGGTCCAGAGATAAGAAGACCCACCTCCTGGTGGCAGTTGACAAGTTTACAAAGTGGGTGGAGGCAGAACCTGTTAGCAAGTGTGATGCGGCCACGACGTTCAGTTCATCAAAAAAGTGATTTTCCGGTTTGGCTTTCCACATAGTATCATCACAGATAACGATACCAATTTGTCCAAAGGTGCCATGAAGGAGTTCTGCGAACGGGAGCATATCCGGCTCGACGTTTCATCAGTGGCACACCCACAGTCCAATGGTCAAGCAGAAAGGGCTAATCAAGAGATTTTGAGAGGCATCAAGCCCCGGCTCATGGTTCCTTTGCAGAGAACGCCGGGTTGTTGGGTAGAAGAATTACCATCTGTGTTATGGAGCATCAATACAACACCCAACAGATCAACAGGATACACACCGTTTTTCATGGTTTATGGAGCGGAGGCGGTTCTCCCCAGTGATATTCGTCATGATTCACCTCGTGTGACGGCTTATGTTGAAGCGGACAATGAGACAGCATGGCAAGATGCTTTGGACCTGTTGGATGAAGAATGTGACATAGCAGCTGCCCGCTCGGCGATTTACCAACAGGATCTTCATCGTTATCACAGTCACTGAGTGAGAACCAGAACCTTTCAGGAAGGAGATTTGGTGCTTCGACTCATCCAAGATCAGACTGATATGCATAAGCTATCCCCACCTTGGGAGGGGCCTTTCGTGGTCAGCAGGAATCTGCACAATGGGTCATACTATCTGATCGATATTCGAGAGCATAAGGACTCACGTACATCCAAGGAGGAGACCAACAGGCCGTGGAACATAGCTCATCTTCGGCCTTACTATACCTGAGCCATTGGCTCTACTTATGTACATATTACGACTATGTATATATTATGATTAAATATAATAAACCGGAACCTCAGCTAAAGCGGGGTATCCGTTCTTTTACATCATGTGTGGTTACACGGAGTTGTTCTAAAGCGGCCTCCGGTTTACCCCTTGAGTTGGCTTTTTTTTAAAAAGCATCATGTTATATCACTTGGGGGTTTGGTCGTGTCCGAACCAATACAATACCTCTTGATAGGCGAGAGCCACCAGATCACTTGGGGACTTGGTCACGTCTGAACCAGTCATGCCTCTTGATCGGCCTAAGGCCACAGAATCACTTGGGGGCTTGGTAGAACCCGAACCATTGCCATGCCACTTGATCGGCATAAATGCCACGGTTTCATTTGGGGACCTGGCTGAATAGAACCATAGTTACACCTATCGGGAGCTTGGTCGTGTTCGGCCATGGTAACGCCATCTGATCAGCTTAAATAAGCCTTTTTTTGCAAACGGTTTTGTCATTGCCTTTGCTTCACACTTTTCTTTGAAAGATATTTCTTTCTTTTTATTGCATTTTTTAAACCGACAAAGTTTTCAACCGGTTCACACTGTCAATTGACAGAACTGTCGGAGGAAATAACCATGGGTAGCCAAGCCGGCTCCCCCTGGCCCTTCTGAAAAAAAAATTACGAGCCCATCCGACCCTCAAGAATCCAAGACATGGGGCCGCCTTCCCCTCGCCGGCTGTTTCCCAGGCCGACTATCGGAAGGCGGCCCGACTTCATCCTTCATGAAGAAAGCCGCGGGAGGGCCGGCTCCGAGGAGCCGGCCGCGAGAAGGCTGACTCCAAGAAGCCGGCTCCCATAAAGCGGTCGAGATCGTACCCTCGAAGTCTGCACCCACATAACGGCAATGTGATGGGGCGTGGCTACAGTAAAGCTTGCCACTCCCGAATCCCGGAGCATGCCTGGCACAGTGCGCCGTACGGGTGGCCATGACCCGTCCGGCGCGGCACTGTTGCCACGTTGACCCTAATGTCATCCATGACGGGCTGCCAGAGTGGCCCACGGGCGGTGGGCCCCTTCAGGCAGAGAGACACCCGAAGGCGGCCCGGCCTCCCCCAGTCGGCCCAAGACAGAGCCGGCTCTCCACAGCCGGCTTGCCACCCCCTCGAAGGAGACGCCTCATTAAGGAGACAAGACGCGGTGAGGCTACAGCGATCACCTGCCGGACGGCGGCACTGTAGCCACGCCCACCTCGGCGAAGCCCTCGTCACCAGGATTGAGCAACAGTAACCAGCCACCGACAAGGACCTGGACAGTGGGGCCTGCCTGTCGACCAAGGAGCCGGCAGCCGGCGGGACCCACCAGCCGGCGGGCCCCAGCAGTCGGCGCGGAAGCCGGCGAGAGCAGACACAGACGGCCGGGCCCCGCGCCCAGCCGGATTACCATAATATCCCCGGGGGGTAGGCCTATATAACCCCCCTGGGACACCCATGCAAAGGGTTGACCCCTGCTAGTTTTAAACACCACATAGGGAGGAGAAGAGAGCGGGCAGAGCCCTTCTTCCTCCTCTCAAAAAACAGCTCAAGGAGCATCGTGTAGCTACTTGTTCATCTAGTGATCATGCGGAGACCCCGCAGAGCAGCAGTAGGGGTGTTATCTCCACGGAGAGCCCCGAAGCTGGGTAAGATTCGCCGGCGTGCATGTCTTCGCCTCATCCCGCTTCCAGGCACCAGCGACGTCTTACTGGCTCCCACAATGATAAGCCACCTGTTGGCATATGTCGCACCTACCACCCAACATTTGGTGCCCACCGTGGGGCCAGGTGCACCATCGTCTGGAGACCTGTTCTGGACGGGAACCTTCTTCCTCCCCCGCGAGCGTAGCCAGCCCGGCACGCCCGATGGCGCTTGCCACGACGCGCTGCAAGGCGTCACCAACGTCTGCGCAGCGAGCGGCCTCGCCGATCTCCTCGACAAGACCCTCATCTCCGACGAGCTCGCCTCCGACGCGGGCACCGACCACCTCGTCAACCTCCTCAGCCAGCTCCATGTCTCCGGCGAGCCTGCTGTGGACTTGGAGTCGGTTGGCTCCATCGATCCGATGCCTGTCAACTCCGACATGGCCTCACTCAACACCTTCCCCACTGACGTCACGATCTACAATGACCCGCTTCCCCGGGCCGATGGCTGCGACGCTGTCACCACCGAGGTGATGGTCATCGGCCACGGCGGCGCTGCTGACGAGAGCGCCCACGACGCCCTGCACGCGGCGGTCCACGACTTGTCCATCCCCCTCCCGGCCGATGCCGACGCTGAAGCACTGGAGGCTCGCCGCCTCGCCCTCCTCGCGGAGGGCCGGAAGTTGGTTTCCATGAGACGCCTCGCTGAGGCCCACCGACACGAAGCCGACCGCGCCGCCTTTGGCACGCCACCCCCAGGCGGGCCCAACCGGGTCGGCGTTGTCAGACAGCACGGCGCTGTCGTCGCCGACACATTAGGAGTCGACTGCCCAGTCTATGCCACTCCACTCGAGAACCTGCGCGCCGCCCAGGCGGCCGTAGACGAGCTAGACGGACTGGGGGCCGAAGAACTCCCCCACATGACCCGACGCATCCAACAGCTAATTGATGCAGCCGCGCAGCGGCACGAAGCCGACGCCCGCGCGGAAAGCCCTCCCCCGCGCCGAGGTCCCGGACGCTGACTACGGGTAAAACCCGCGCGCGGCGCGAGAAAGAGCCAGCTGCCAGCCGAAGCCAAACCCGAATCTCCATCGAGCGAGACGCAGAAGGCCACCCCCGGGCCGTGGAGTGGCGGGGCAACCCGCCTCCGCCTCGGCCCCGTGGAGAGAGATATCCCACCCCACCGCCTGTTGCGCATCCGACTCTCAGCGGCCGGCTAGGTCGCCGCGAAGGAGTCGACGAGAACAACGCCCGCCATCGGATCGACCGCCTGGCGCGATCCCTGGCGCTGGAAGAAGAAGACGATGTCGGCCCCCCTTGCTTCGGCCCCCGCATCCGCGACGAGCCCTTCCCCAAAGGGTTCTCGCTCCCAAGAGACACGCCCAAGTACAACGGCTCCGTGAAGCCGGAAGATTGGTTGATCGACTACTCCATGGCGGTTAGCATAGCCAATGGCAACAGGCGCGTTGCCGTGAAGTACGTGCCCCTCATGCTGCAAGGCACGACGCGGACCTGGCTCAACAGCCTCAAGCCATACAGCATCAACAGCTGGCTAGATTTCACAGAAGCTTTCGTCCGCAACTTCACCAGCACCAACAAGCAGGCTCCCAAGCCCAGACAGCTCTCCTTGTGCGTACAAGGCCCCGCCGAGTCTACTCGCGGCTACCTCACGTGTTGGGCTGAGCTCCGCAACTCTTGCGAAGGGGTGCACGAGGTGCAAGCCATAGAATACTTCATTGCCGGGTGCCGAGAAGGCACCCTCCTCAAGCACAAGCTTCTCTGCGACGAGCCGACTACCCTCGACGAGCTTCTGGACATAGCGGACAAGTACGCCACCGCCGACTCCTCAATGAAGACCGAGCTCCGGGTAGACGCCTCCGGGAAAGTACTCAACCCAGCGCCCAAGACGCCGGCTGGGGATTTCGGCCGACGCCCACACCCGAACGACCACAAGCGCAAGGGCCCTGCGCCGCCTCCCGCCAGTCGGCAGGTGGCCACAGTCGAAGACGAGCAGCCCGAAGGGCGGCCCGCGCCCAAGAGACCCAAGGGCGGCAGGCCGGCTTGGCAGCCAGCCTTCTCCTACGAGCAAACTCTCGACGCCCCGTGCAAGTTCCACAGCGGCACGAAGCCGTCCAACCACACAACCCGGAAGTGCCATTGGCTCACCCGAATCTCCAAAGGTGAAGGGCTCGCGCCGCCTCCACCTGTTGGTCCGCCGCCTCCGGCTCTGCAGCCGCCGACCGTTCGGCCCGCAGTCGGAGCCGTGCATGATGAGTTCCCCGACGATCATGCCGCCTATGTAATCTTTACGAGCCAGCCCGAAGACCGGTGCAGCAAACGCCGAGAGCACCAGGAAGTCAGCATGGTTGCTGCCAACCCCGCCGAGCACATGCACTGGTTAGAAAAACCTATCAGCTGGAGCCGGGCCGACCACGCAGAGGTGATGCCATCTCCCGGCTCTTATGCGTTGGTTCTGGATGCCACCCTTGCAACGGACAGATGCGCCGCCCGTTTCTCCCGCGTGTTGATAGACGGCGGGAGCAGCATCAACATCTTATACCGTGACACCCTGGAGAAGCTGAACGTCAAGACGAAGGAACTCATGCCTACTCGGACAGTGTTCCATGGCATAGTACCCGGCCTGTCCTGCGCCCCCATTGGCAAGATCAAGATTGATGTACTCTTTGGGGACAAGGAGCATTTCCGCCGGGAAGCGATCTGGTTTGAAGTGGTGGACCTGGAGAGCCCCTACCATGCATTGCTTGGCCGACCTGCCTTGGCCAGGTTCATGGCAGTTCCCCACTATGCATACCTCAAGATGAAGATGCCGAGCACCAAGGGCGTCATCACCATAGCCGGCGATTACAAGAAGTCTTCCGAGTGCGCAGCAGCCAGCAGCCGACTGGCCGAGTCCCTTGTGATTGCCGAAGAGAAGAAGATGTTGGATCGAGTCGTGGCCATGGCCGGCAAACAGCCGGCCCTGTCCCCCGATCCCAAGGAGTATGATGCCCAAGGATCTTTCCAGCCGGCCAAGGAGACGAAGAAGATACCTCTTGACCCCGAGCACCCAGAGAGGTTTGCTGTCATCGGGGCAAACCTAAACAGCAAATAGGAAGGCGAGCTCGCCGATTTCCTCCGTGAGAATTGGGACATCTTTGCATGGTCCCCCAAGGACATGCCGGGTGTTCCGAAGGAATTCGCCGAGCACAAACTACACGTCCGAGAAGACGCAAAACCAGTCAAACAACCCCTCCGCCGACTGTCGGAGGAGAAAAGAAGGATTGTGGGAGAGGAGATAGCCCGGCTTCTGGCAGCCGGCTTCATTATGGAAGTTTTCTTTCCAGAGTGGCTCGCCAACCCGGTCCTCATATTAAAGAAGAACAATAAGTGGCGCATGTGCATAGACTACACGAGCCTCAACAAGGCCTGCCCCAAAGATCCCTTTGCCCTGCCGAGGATTGACCAAGTGATAGACTCCACGGCCGGATGCGAGCTGTTGAGTTTCTTGGATGCTTACTCAGGATACCACCAGATAAAGTTAGATCCGGCTAACCGCCTGAAGACCGCCTTCATCACGCCATTCGGAGCCTTCTGCTACCTGACTATGACATTCGGCTTGAGAAATGCCGGTGCCACTTTTCAGCGTTGCATGCAGAAGTGCCTCCTCAAGCAACTCGGCAGAAATGCCCACGTCTACGTAGACGACATTGTGGTGAAGACGGAGAAGCACGACACCTTGCTGGATGACGTCAAAGAAACATTTGAGAACCTACGCCGGTTCCAAATCAAGCTCAACCCCGAGAAATGCGTGTTCAGAGTGCCAGCCGGCCAGCTCCTAGGCTTCCTGGTCTCCGAACGCGGCATCGAATGCAACCCGGTGAAGATCAAGGCCATTAAGAGAATGGCGATTCCCACCAAACTTCGAGACATCCAGAAATTTACCGGATGCTTGGCCTCCCTGAACCGCTTCATCAGCCGGCTCAGAGAGAAAGCTCTCCCCCTCTACCGCCTCATGAAGAAGACCACTCACTTCGAGTGGAATGACCAAGCCGACCAAGCTTTTCATGAGCTGAAGAAGATGCTGGCCACACCGCCGGTCCTGGCGGCGCCGACTGAGAAAGAGCCCATGCTCCTCTACATTGCCGCAACCAGCCGGGTGGTCAGCACCGTCATCGTAGTCCAACGCCCAGAAGAGGGCCGAGCCCAGCCGGTCCAGAGGCCGGTGTACTATTTGAGCGAGGTACTGTCTGCCTCGAAGCAGAACTACCCGCACTACCAGAAGATGTGCTATGGCGTGTACTTCACCGCCAAGAAGCTGAAGCCCTACTTCCAAGAGCATCCCATCACGGTCGTATGCACCGCCCCGCTGGCCGAGATCATAGGCAGCCGGGATGCATCCAGCCGGGTGGCGAAATGGGCCATCGAGCTGGCCCCTTACACGATCTTCTACCAGCCTCGCACCGCCATCAAGTCCCAGGCATTGGCCGACTTCCTCGTCGACTGGGCCGAGACCCAGTACCTACCGCCGGCTCCCGACTCCACTCATTGGCGCATGCACTTCGATGGGTCCAAGATGCGCACCGGCCTGGGAGCCGGCATCGTCCTCACCTCTCCCAAAGGCGACAAGCTCAGATACACGCTGCAAATTCACTTTGCCGCCTCCAACAACGTGGCCGAGTACGAGGCACTCATACACGGGCTCTGGCTTGCCAAAGAGCTCGACATTCGCCGGATCCTATGTTATGGCAACTCGGACTTGGTGGTCCAGCAATCATCCGGCGACTGGGATGCCAAGGACGCAAATATGGCAAGCTACCGCTTCCTCGTTCCGCAGATCAGTGGGTATTTTGAAGGATGCGAGTTCCTCCACGTACCGCGAGCCGACAACGAGCCAGCTGATGCCCTGGCTCGAATAGGCTCCACTCGGCAAGCAATACCAACCGGTGTCTCTCTACAACGCCTCCTCAAGCCGTCTCCAGAGTCCGATTCCATCTTCGTACCACCTGATCCCGATACAGCCGGGTCCGGCTTGAAGAACCAAGCAGGTGACCCGGGGACTTCGACAGTCGGCCCAGGGACATCAGTAAGTGGCTCGTGGACTTCCGTAGTTATGCCTGACCCGGGAACCGCCACACCTGGCTCGGGGACTGCGGTAGTCGGCCCGGAGACTGCACCAACACAACAGGCGGCGGCCGACTCCAGCATTTCACTACCCAGCCCACCCGCCCTGGTCGCAGTAGCCACATTGGCAATAGAAGAAGTCGCAGCTCCATCATGGGCTCAGTCCATCCTCAACTTCCTAATAAACCAAGACCCGCCGGCTGACGAAACAGAGGCAAGACAAGTCCAACGCCGAGCCGGAGCATACACAATCATCAACAGAGAGCTCGTCAAGCGCAGTGTCACTGGAGTCCTCCAGTGATGCGTCGAGCAAGAGAAGGGCATTGCAATCCTCAGAGATATCCACCAAGGAGAATGCGGCCACCATGCGGCCTCAAGATCACTCGTCGCCAAAGCCTTCCGCCATGGTTTCTTTTGGCCGACTGCTTTGGATGACGCCAAGGAGTTAGTTAAACATTGCAAAGGGTGCCAACTCTTCAGCTCCAAGCAACACATGCCGGCTTCAGCACTCAAGACCATTCCCCTCACTTGGCCCTTCGCTGTTTGGGGACTGGACATGGTGGGCCCATTCAAGACGGCGCACGGCGACATGACACATTTGCTTGTTGCCGTGGAAAAATTCACCAAGTGGATTGAGGCAAAGCCGATCAAGAAGCTGAATGGGCTGACTGCCGTGACATTCATCGCAGATATAACAACTCGGTATGGCGTGCCACACAGCATCATCACCGACAATGGCACGAATTTCGCCAAGGGAGCCTTGGCACATTTCTGCGCGACGCAAGGTATCCGGTTGGACTTAGCGTCCGTTGCCCACCCGCAGTCAAACGGCCAGGTCGAGCGAGCCAATGGCCTCATCCTTTCCGGCATCAAGCCCTGACTGGTCGTACCACTGGAGCGTTCAGCCGGCTGTTGGCTCGATGAGCTGCTGACCGTCCTCTAGAGTCTGCGCGCTACCCCAAACAAGTCAACCGGCTTCACTCCTTTCTTCCTCGTGTATGGTGCCGAGGCGGTCATCCCAACCGACATCGAGTTCGACTCACCTCGGGTAACCATGTACACGGAGACGGAGGCCAAGGAAGCACGAGAAGACGGCGTCGACCTGCTAGAAGAGGGCCGGCTCTTAGCCCTTAGCCGGTCCGCCATCTATCAGCAGGGCCTGTGCCGCTACCACAGCCAGAAGGTCAAGCCAAGTTCCTTCCAAGAGGGCAATCTTGTGCTTCGGCTGATCCAGCGAACAGCCGGCCAGCACAAGCTCTCGGCCCCTTGGGAGGGCCCCTTCGTCATCAGCAGAGCTTTAGGCAACGACTCCTACTACCTAATCGACGCGCAGAAGCCGAAGGCACGAAATAGAGACGACTCCGACAAGGAGTCGGAACGACCATGGAACGCCAACCTCCTCCGAAGATTTTATAGTTGAAATACAGTACGTATCATGCTAACTTTTGTACTAAGTACGAGACAATAGGCCCCCCGAGGAGAGCTTGGGGACTGCCATCTTTTATCTATGAATGAAGAGTATCACGCTTATGACCTTGTCATTACATTTACTTTTTCCGTCCGGCACCAGGTTCGACTAGTCGGCCTGGGGACTGGCCGCCTGGAGTTATATTAGAAGTCCTACCCGCGGTCAGACAAGTAGTGTGCCAGTACCCAAGCCTTCTCTTGCCAAAAATCGCAGTTCGAAGAACCGGCTGTCCGGCTGGAAAGAGTTAAAGGGAGGAAAGGACGCCCACACAAAAGACGGCTAGGGACTAACGGACTAATATAACAAAAGCCGGTTTTTCTCCCACCACCGACCGACTACCAGAGTAGCTGGCCGGCCGGCTTCCATTCACCTCACTTCAATCTAAAAAAGCTCGAGTACTTACCTCCCCAAAAGGGGAAGGCGGCAAAGGAAACAGCCTAAGGACAAAAAGCATACGTAAATGGAAGCCAAACACGCACACAATAATATTTACATAAAAGACCTTCAAAAGGCCAGCATTCAACATAGTTTGAATACACCCCTAGTGGGTGGAACCGCGCAAGTTTAATAAAATTGTTCAAAAGGCAACAAGCAGGAAAAAACAAGGACGGCAGATTAAGCCAAGGGAGCGACTGGCGAGTCAGGCAGGTCGGTGGAGACGGCAGTGCCAGCTGGAGGAGTGGCCGGCTGGCGAACCTCGGCATGATCACCGCCTCCCGCAGAGGGCGCGCTAGCACGTGCCTCGTTGCTGGAGGCACGATCAGGCTGAGGCTGGCTGGCCGCTTCACCGGCCGGCTCAACGTCTTCGCCCTCCTCTCCTTCGTCGTCTTCGCCTTCATCGCTGGAGGTGATCTCCTCTGCCGAGTCCTCACCCGCTGCCGGGTCCAGCCCGAACCACTCCTCCGGCTGGGCAACGCCGTCGTCATTAATTTCAGGGGCGAAGACGCTGATGTCAGTACACTCGGCGATCATCGAGGCGCGCTGAGCGATAGCCGGCCGCACCTCCTCCAGCTCTTCGTCGGGCTCCAGCCGCTAGGTGCGCAGTTGGTCCAGGTTCAGCCCCGGATACCAGGCTCGAATGAACTCCAGCGCCCGCCCAGCTCCAAGCCGGGCTGCCGATGCCTTCCAGGCCTCGAAGCGGCCAACCGCAACCTCCAGCCAGTCGGCAGTCTGACTCAGGGTGCGGGGAATCGTCTTGCTTGGCCAGAGGGCGGCCAACACCTGCGCCCCGGCGCGCTGGAGGCGGCAGAGCATACGGTGAGCCGGCTGCAGCCGGGCTTGGACCGCCAAGAGTTGCTCCTCGAGCGTCCGGCTCGCGTCCGGCGCGATTTCAGCCCCCGCCTGCCGGCGCGCCTCGCGATGGGCCTCGATGGTTTGGGCAGTGAAGACGGAGTAGCCGGGAAAGTAGTCTGCGCGGAGAACAAAAAGCAGCACCAGTCAGAGCACAAATCAGGATCAAGGGGCAAGCAAGGAGTGAAGAAGGCGGCTTACCATCGATCAGATCCTCGATACGATCGAAGCCCTCGCTTAGTGCCTGCTTCGCCTCAGCCCAGCCCGCCGCTTCGGTCTCGAACTCGGCCCTCAGGGCGTCCTCGCTGTCCTGCGCCTTCTTCAGGGCCGCCTTGTGGCTCTCCTCCTGGTCGGCCAACTTCTTGGCCAAGCGGTCACGCTCCAGGACCAAGGTGCTGTACTCGGCTTCCTTGGCACGAAGGGCGGCTTGGGCCCCGCTGAGCTGCTCCCTCAAGTCGCCATTGGCTCCTGCAAGCATGAAGACAGGAAAAATTAATAAGGAAGAAGTCGTCAAGGAAGATCCGACCTGGCTGCTCAGCAGTCGGCCCAAATCTCGGGGACTACACCCAATGGGTGTGCTGACGCGCCCCCACAGGAGATGAACGAAACAAAGCACACACTCCGGCTGCTGGTCAGATCCTCGGTTCTCCGACCCAGCTCTTGAGCCTGGGAGTTGAAGGCGGTAGCGCGGAGGTTATGATACTCCTGGAAGATCAGACAGCAGGCGAGAATAAGGTAGTCGTCAAGGAAGATCCGACCCGACTGCTCAGCAGTCGGCCCGAATCTCGGGGACTACACCCAGTGGGTGCGCTGACGCGCCCCCACGGAAGAAATCAAAGAACAAAACAACCCAGGTCAGAAGACTCACCCGGATGACGGCCCGCGTCGCAAGGAACTCTTGGGTGTATCGCTGCAGCGAGGCGGCCTGAGCTTGAAGCCGGCTCCGGATCTGCTGGGCCGCCACGTTCAGCTCGCCCGTCCCCTCGCTGGGGGTCCACTCGGACGCGCTGGTGCTGGCCGCCTCCAGGGCCTCCGCCATTTGGCCGGCGCCCACAGCTTGGTGCAGTTCCGGCACGGAGACGCCACCCCCTGCGCGCCGGCGCAATGCCGGCTGCACCTCGAGGCCGGCCCCTGCCTCCTGCTCGCCCCCGGCCGGTTGCTCTGGCGCCGCAGCCGATTGGCCGCTTTGGCCCGCTCCGGTCGGCGCTGCCGGCGGCGCCCTCTCCATGAAGATCACGGAGTCCTCCCTCCTCTCCCTCACCGGCGGGTCTTGGTCGACCTCCTCCGACGGGGGCACTGGGATGTCGGGGGCCACGGCGCGGAGGGGAACGACGAGCAGCGGAGGCCGGTTGTGCGAGGCCTCCGCCTCCATCTCCGCGGCTGCCGCCTCCGCCCGGGCCTTGGCTGCCGCATCGGCCTGCTCCTTGGTCGCCTGGGCGGTCCTACACTCCACCGCCTCCCGCTCCTCTCGCGCCTCCCGTGCGTTCCGCTCCGTGGCCTCCCTAAGGTCGGCGCGGGGATCCACGCGGTGGGAGCCTGAAGACCCTCCAGTCGGCCCGACTACGGAGCCGCCAGGACCCCGCTCAAGGGAAAGCGGTGCCCTGTCCGGCGAGCAAGGAAAGGTTTAGAAGAGTTTCGGTCGAAAGGGACAACAAAAAATATATATACAAGGCATTCGACGACTTACGCCGAGATCGCCTGCGGCTGTTTCACCGCCTTGCGGAAGCGGACTGCCTTCGCGGCCGCCTCGTCCCGCTTGGTCGCCGCCATGGAAGCCTTGGATTTCTTCGGCCAACTGCCGAAGAGGATTGACGCGGCCCGGTGCTTCTGCGCGCCGCCGCAGGCAGCCGGCGCGGCGGACGAGCCCGCGCCTTGATGATCAAGCGCCGGCTGGCGGCGCGGGGTGACTTCGACCTCGACATCGTCCGGCCAGTCCTCGAAGCCGGCCCCGAGCCCCGCGCCTCCGGCCTCATCGGCTTCCCCACGATGGCGTCTTCCATGGCGGCCACTCCCAAGTCCGGATCGTCGGCGTCGTCCACCGTGCGGCCGGGGAGGAGCTGGCGCTCTACCCCTGCGGCCCCGGTCGTCGACGGAATAAGAAGGTTCTGCTAAGGGCAAACCAACTGATCAGAGGCCGGCTATCATGAGGCCGGCTACCAAAGGAAGAAAGGAAGGAAAAACTTACGGCAGGCAGAGGGTTGGCGTGGGAAGACAGCTCCTTGCCATATCGCGAATCCTCTGCGAGCTTGCAGTTGGAGATGTAGTTCACCATGTAAGACACCTCTGCATGAGGCATCTCCCTGGTGCTCAGCCGGCACGGGTCGAAGCGGCCGCTCATCTGACAAATCATGCGAGGCCGGCCTTGGAGGGGAAGTACCCGACGCTCCATGAAGGTGGCCACCAAGTCGGCTCCAGTCAAGCCCTCCGACTGGATCATCACCCGAAGCCGGGAGACGGCTGCGTTCCCATCCTGAGACAACGACCTGGCCCGTTAGCTCCACGAAGGTCGCCTCCCAGCCGGCGGGCCGGCTACATAAGCCGGCAGGTTGACGTAGTCACCTTGCTGGGCGACGTTCTTCACGTAAAAGTAAGACTTCTGCCAGAGCTTCACCGACTGGATCAGCGGGATGGGCGGGAACGGGTTGTTCTCGCCCGTCCGCCTCATGGCAATATAGGCTCCGCAGGGGGCGGGCACGCCCGTGACGACGGTGCCGAGCTTGCTCTGGAAGAATTCCCCCCAGAGCTCGAGCGTGGGTAGGACCCCAAGGAAGCTCTCGCACAGGGCAACGAAAGCCGACAGCAGCATCACCGCGTTGGGCATGAGGTGATGCGGCTGGAGGTGGTAAAATTCGAGGAAGGCTCGAAGGAATCCGCTCGTCGGAGGGCCGAAGCCGCGCAGGCAGTGCGAGCGGAAGATCACCCGCTCGCCCTCCTCCGGTGCCGGCGAAATCTCCTTCGCCGACGCTTGACGAACCCGCACGAAGTTCTCGCTCGGCAAGCGCTGCGTCCGGCGGAGGAACTCGACGTGGTCCTCATGGACGTTAGAGCCATCCCACGAGCTTGACAGCGCCATGGGAGCAATGCGGCAAGGAGCAAGACGATGCGATGGCGGAGCGGCGCAGCAATGGGTGGCTGCGGCGGCGGAAAGAAGAAGAAGGAAGGCGAGGAGGGGCGGAGCGAGGGAGAGCGTGTGAGCCTCTGCCGCTCCCCCTCCTCCCCCTACTTATAGACCCGCGCGGCGGAGCCGAGGAGGCGTGGCGTGGGGGAACATGGGGATCAACTGCGCCCACTCCCCCACGTCCCGCGATTATTGCACCCTGATGGCGTTATAAAATCGCCGCGGGAAGGCGAGCGGTCCGCGTGGGCCGCAGAAGATCCGCGCTCGGGCCAAGGCCTAGGAGTGGCGGGCCCGGGCCTGCGGTGGCGTCCCATCGCGCGCGTGCACTGGCAGGATTTCCTTGCCATGTGGCCCGCGGGATGGCCTGCGGTCAGCTCGCAGGTCGACCGCGCTCCCGCCTATGAGAAACGGGGCTTTCCGAAGACGGCGCGCACAAGCACAACCGGCCCCTCAGGGTAGGAAGCTGACTGAGCTTCTCGTCCCTTTGTCAGCCTCGAAGCTCGACCAGCTTCGGGGACTACTGTCAGAGGAAATAACCATGGGTAGCCAAGCCGGCTCCCCCTAGCCCTTCTGAAAAAAAATTACGAGCCCATCCGACCCTCAAGAATCCAAGACATGGGGCCGCCTTCCCCTCGCCGGCTGTTTCCCAGGCCGACTATCGGAAGGCGGCCCGACTTCAGCCTTCATAAAGAAAGCCGCGGGAGGGCCGGCTCCGAGGAGCCGGCCGCGAGAAGGCCGACTCCAAGAAGCCGGCTCCCATAAAGCGGTCGAGATCGTACCCTCGAAGTCTGCACCCACATAACGGCGATGTGACGGGGCGTGGCTACAGTAAAGCTTGCCACCCCCGAATCCCGAAGCATGCCTGGCACAGTGCGCCGTATGGGTGGCCAAGACCCGTCCGGCGCGGCACTGTTGCCATGTTGACCCTGATGTCATCCACGACGGGCTGCCAGAGTGGCCCACGGGCGGTGGGCCCCTTCAGGCAGAGAGACACCCGAAGGCAGCCCGGCCTCCCCCAGTCGGCCCAAGACAGAGCCGGCTCTCCACAGCCGGCTTGCCACCCCCTCGAAGGAGACGCCCCATTAAGGAGACAAGACGCGGTGAGGCTACAACAATCACCCGCCGGATGTCGGCACTATAGCCACGCCCACCTCGGCGAAGCCCTCGTCACCAGGATTGAGCAACAGTAACCAGCCACCGATAAGGCCCTGGACAGTGGGGCCTGCCTGTCGACCAAGGAGCCGGCAGCCGGCAGGACCCACCAGCCGGCGGGCCCCAGCAGTCGGCGCGGAAGCCGGCGAGAGCAGACACAGACGGCCGGGCCCCGCGCCCGGCCGGATTACCATAATATCCCCGGGGGGTAGGCCTATATAAACCCCCCGGGACACCCATGCAAAGGGTTGACCCCTGCTAGTTTTAAACACCACATAGGGAGGAGAAGAGAGCGGGCAGAGCCCTTCTTCCTCCTCTGACAAAACAGCTCAAGGAGCATCGTGTAGCTACTTGTTCATCTAGTGATCATGCGGAGACCCCGCAGAGCAGCAGTAGGGGTGTTATCTCCACGGAGAGCCCCGAAGCTGGGTAAGATTCGCCGGCGTGCATGTCTTCGCCTCATCCCGCTTCCAGGCACCAGCGACGTCTTACTGGCTCCCACAATGATAAGCCACCCGTTGGCATATGTCGCACCTACCACCCGACAGGAACACAGTCCATTTTTAATCCAGGCGACTATTTGTTCGGTTTGATTTTTTGTTAACATCCTATTATGGAGTAACACGGTGTTTATTATAACCCGGCACGGTTTACATGGTAAACCGGCATCATATATAGGAGCTGCTATCTCCTCCAACAGGGTGGGTTTATAAAACTCCGCTTCAAGATTGGCCCAGCCAATTTCACGCTCAACGATGGCAGGTATTATGTATCTCAAAAATTTGGTCATATACTTAAAAAAATTCGGATGTTTTGATTTCATGTATGCAGACATCATATTCCGCCTGACGGTACAACCGCGGTGGCACTTTAATATTTTTTATTATAGAAAGTACTTTGGAAAGTTCATCACCCAAAGGAAGAGCAAGTTGCAGTAATTATGCACGGAGGCATACCAACATCAAAAGTATCAGCTAGCCTATTACAAGGCAACATGGTGCCCACAATAAGATCATTGTTTTTCGCAAGGAAGAAGCAGTTTTAAACCGGCTTCCGGTTCAAGCTTGGCCACCAGCCTGGTCTGATGGTTGTGGATCATCCCGCGCCGCTTCAGCTTCAGTTTCTCTACCCAGCGGCTGGAAATCAACAGTTGTCCAGTCGATTCCCATTAATGCTTGAAAGACAGCTTCATCATGGATCAGCAATGACGGGTCAATATCGGGAGCGTAAGTATGCTTACGGATTGGAGGGATAAGATTTTCCGATTCATGAATTGGTGCAACTATTCGCTTGTTCTGATTGTCATATTGGGCTTGATAATGAGACAAGTCTGCTTCTTCAGCCAATTGACAAGCTAGCGGACGCACCTCCCGGTTTATTGCTCGTAGATCCGCTTCACCAAACTCTGACCCGTCTTCCTTCAAGCTGGGATAGCCCTGAGCCGCTTCAATAGGATCAAAATCCGGCACCCAAGCTTTTGCCCGGATTAAGGCATTGATCGCACCGGTTCGAGCAGCAGATTTCTTCAGTTCTTCAACCCGGGCAGGATGCACCGACAGTTTCATCAGAGTGTCTTGAATCAAAGTGGGCGCCGGTTTGTTGTGGGATGCAGTACAGATGATACGCTGTGCACCAGTGTACAGTTGTTTGATCAACGTATAGGCGGCTTTCAATTTCTTCCGCACATCTGACCCCAAGTGACCAATGCGTGTCCCTGAAATATTATAAAGGGTTAACAAACCGGCAGCTCTGTAAGAAGGCAGAATCAATTCAGAAGTCAAACTGGCTTACCAAAGATAGCAGTGGTCATGGCATGCACGTGCCGCTTTATGCTGGTCAGTTCATCCGCCACCGGTTTTAGTGCAGCCTCGGCATCCTCGGCTCGTTTGATTAAAGCGGACTTTTCAGTGGCCCAATCCGCACGCTTCTTCTTGGAACTCTCCTTAAGCTGTTCCATGGCGCTTAAAGTGTGGCTAATTCCTCTTTTGCTTTGGAGGTTTCAGCTTGTTGGGATTTCAGGTTTTCTTGGAGACCGGCGACTTGGTTTTCTTTCATCTTCAGCTCAGCCTGCATGCAGACAGTTATATGCTTCAACAAAACGGTACAAGGATTGAAGTACCAACCACATAACAAGTTATGCACTTGGCACTTGGGGGCTAATGCATATTCTATCTTCATCTTTCAATTGCTTACAAAGTCCCAAGATCAATACAAGTATTCAACTTGGTACTTGGGGGCTAATGGCTATTTGCTCGTATATATTCTAATGCGGCAATCTCAATTACTTAAAGTACCGGTTCAACTACGCTAAGTTGAACCGGCCCTTGGGGGCTACATCAGCGAATTTCAAAGCATTAAGATTTATATTAGTAAGTCCCGGTTTGAAAGAAGGTTACAAACCGGCCCTTGGGGGCTAGGAGAGTCAGCAAGAATTGAAGCATACAAGCAAGAAAGAGCATATGGAAGTTACCTCATATTTATCTTTCATCATGTTAACCAGACCGGCTTCATAGTCACGACTAGTATACAGTCAGTTCAGGTAGCCGGAATGGATATCTTGGGCGTTCAGAGCAGCGTAAGTCGCCAGACCAGCATTCCACTTGCCTTTGCCAAAGGCAGCAAATTCTTCCTTGACAGAATGTTTGGACAAAGCGACAGGATTGCTTGGCTCTGTATGGCCAATGCCAGTAATGACAACCTCATCATCCTTGGTATCGTCGGTTTGCACTGGGGCTGTTGGCTTGTCAGTAGGCTTTACTAGACCGGTGTATTTCTCAATCCGGATGGAGCTTGTGGGCTGGTTGATAGGATTTGAGGTATCAATAGGTCTCTCTTCAGCAATAAGATCGTCATCTTGCTGCGGTGGATCATTGGGTATATCCTCAGGAATAACCGCTTCAAGATCTGGTGTCTTGCCCGGTTCAAGGACGGCATCTTCTTCGGCCGCTTTGTCCAGGCGAGCCTTCTTGCTTGGCCTAGGTTTGGCCCTGAAAGGAATAACAAAATCAAATACAGCATATGTTCCAAGGCGATGTGCTACAAATATTATGATAAGTATAGCTTACCCAAGCACCGTTTTGAGCGGTGGCAGCTGAGTAGCCGATGACTCGCTAGAGGATGAGTGGGAAGTAACCTGGTAATCGGAGTCAGATGGATTAAGAGGTTGACGAAAGTAGCCCGCTTTAGGACAAGCACTGACAAGCAAATTAGAGACCTCTGAGCGGCGTTTCCGAACCGGACTGTTCGGTAAACCGGCGGAGGTAACTACCTGGCCGCTGTGCCGAGTGGTGCGACGAGCTTCGTGCTGTTGGGTCTTCATAAGAAATTTGGGATCCAAATAAGCAAGAGGATGAGAAAATTTAACTTTCCGGTTTGCCTGAAGGATTTTTAGTGAAGGCAAAGGTTCTGAATCGGAAGAGAGAATAATTACCTCTACAGCATTAGCATGGCTGGCTTCGGCATCATCCTGACAAATATCATCATCAATAAGACGCATGAAAAATAAGCCAAGTGAGTCAAGCCCTACCTCAAGGTCCGGATTATCCACATCATCATCAGGGGCCGGATTAGAGGATGCAGTGGTTCTTTTCCTGTGGGCAGTCTTCTTCACAGCTTTAGTCTTTTGCCAGGTTGCTCTTTCCGGTTTGTCTGGTTTTTCTGGTTTCTCCTGCGGCAGTTTCTTGCTCCAAAATGGATCATTGCCCTGATTACACAGACACTGATATTAAACAATGACCAGATATATCAATAACAGATTCGGCAAAAAGAAAAATCAAAGTCCTACAGCTGGCGGTTTGTTGGTGGCACAGAAGGGAAGCAAGCCGTTTTTAGCACAGATGTGTTCCGGTTCATTCAGCATCTTATTCACAGACTCTGTGATTTCTTCATCGGTGAGCTGGATGTTGGAATGTTGCAGTGGGTCATCAACACAGCCAGTATACTCGCACATCAAACTGGAGCACTGACTAAGAGGCAGTATGCTCCATGATATCCAACAGCGAGCGATATCAACCCCTGTTAAACTATTGGCCATAAAAGCTCTGAGCTTTGACAGTTGAGGAGCATATTTGCTTCTCTCCTGGGCAGTCAGCCTTTGCGGAAAGGGGTGTGTATTGCTGAGCCGCTCCGGACAAAAGCCAGGCAAGGGATTCTCACCAGCAGGGGAGGTGTCTTTGCAATAGAACCATGTCTGATTCCACTCTTTGGGGTGGCTGTGCAGTTTGGCGTGAGGGTATGTGACCTATTTCCTTTTCTGAATCGCCACGCCACCCAACTCCGTATTGGAGCCGTCAGTAAACTCAGTATGGCGGTTTAGATGGAAAAGGTCTCTGAACAATTCCACTGTGGGCTCCTCTTGAAAGAATGTCTCACAGAGCACTTGGAAGTGACACATATTTGTGACAGAGTTGGGGCCAGTGTCTTGTGGATGGAGTTGGAAATCGGCTAAAACATCCCGGTAAAATTTAGAACCGGGCGGCTTAAAGCCCCGGGCTAAGTGATCTACGAAAACAACGACCTCTCCTTCTTGAGGTGTAGGAGGGCATTCTTTGCCAGGAGCCCTCCAATGGATGGTATCTTTGCTGCCTAAAGCGCTGATCAGGACTAAATCGTCTAGTTGAGCCTCTGTGACGCGAGAAGGAACCCAATTGCACTCATATACTTGCTTGGCCATGATGAAATCTACAAGGTAGAAGATCCCGGTTCAAAAATGCATTGATCAAAGGTACATTGGTATGTGCAATGTTAAACCGGAGACAGATCTATCTAAACCGGAGTTTCATGAAGCAACAACATCTGGCGGTTCAACAAGGGGACTAATGGTATATACCGGTTTGGCAATTTTTTCTACAAGGTTAAACCGCCTGATCTAAGCATTGAAACAGCTGAGATTGCGGATGGATGAGTATGCAGAAACAGATTTCACAAGATTTCTCTACAGCGTTGGATCTGAAGCAAGTTCAGAAAATAAGAAAAATATTCAAAAGCTCAAAGCAGAACAGTATTGAATCAATGGGCAGAAATATATGTGGGATCTATGGTCTTGGGCATGAAACTAAAGGCGGATACTAAAAGCTACCGCTACACAGAGCAGGGGTTCACAGATGCATCCAGGAGTTAGTATATGAACAGGAACAGGTGATGAACACTGCAAGAACACGAAACCCTAGAACAGATCTGTGTTGAGAAGAGCAGAAGGCTTACCAGAGTTGAGGAAGACGCGGAAGGTTGCCGCAGTGCTCTGGTGCGTTCAGGTTGATGCAGCAGCCAAGGTTGGTGCAGAAGTTGACGGCGGCGGCGGAACTCCGAGGCTAGTGACGCGAGGAAGACGATGAAGAAAGGCACGAAGGGGAGAAAAGAAATGACCCTTCGGTCCTATTTATAAGGCAAAAGGACGTGTGTCAGGCGCGACAATCAAGGGGCCATGAAACGGAGCTGTCGCCTCGATTTCCGCAGATCTATTAAACAAGGAAGCATAATGGATAGCTTCGTTATGACAGGTGACGTCACTCCGGTTTACAACAATCAGAGAAGATGACATCATGGCGGTTTACCAATTTATGAGAAGATGTTGAAGATGAAGTTTTTGTTAAAGGATTGACATGAACCCGTTCAAATCAATCTGGGGCCTAATGTTGGGGATATTACTGCTGGGCGTAAACCGGCCTATCTGGGCCGGGTCAACTTCATCTGTAGTTCAAGAGTGCTAAAGCCCAAGAAGACAGATGAGGGCTTAAGGCCCGTAGTCGGTTTAAGACTTGTAGCTGTAAACCGGTATTTGTATATAAACTTGTATTGTAAGTTAGGAATAAGGAGAGACCAACGCGGATACGAATATGGACCAGTGTTGGGACTTTCTGAACCGACGGGCGTCACCCGTGTATATAAGGGGACAGCCCGGCGGCGGTTCAAGGACAACGGACAACAACTCGAGACTTAGGCGAAGCTTGTTTGCTCCCTAGTCATCGAAACCCCATCAATTCCATCACAACTAGACGTAGGCTTTTACCTTCATCGAAGGGGCCGAACTAGTATAAACTCTCTTGCATCCCTGTGTCCGCTTTAACCCCTTCAAGCTAACCCGTCGTGATGGCTCCACGACTAAGTCCTTTCTCTTGGAGATCTGCCGTGACAAAACCACGACATTGATAGTAGTGTTACTATCTACAAAGCTCGAATTGTCGCAAAAATGTTTTCGACAAGTTCAAGGTGTTGACTACAATGAGATTTTCTCACTCGTATCGATGCTTAAAAGTCTGTCCGAATCATGTTAGCTATTGCCGCATTTTATGAAATCTGGCAAATGGATGTCAAAACTGCATTCCTTAATGGATTTCTCAAAGAAGAGTTGTATATGATGCAACCGGAAGGTTTTGTCGATCCTAAAGGTGCTAACAAAGTGAGCAAGCTCCAGCTATCCATCTATGGACTCGTGCAAGCATCTCAGAGTTGGAATATATACTTTGATAAAGTGATCAAAGCATATGGTTTTATACAGACTTGCGGTGAAGCCTGTATTTACAAGAAAGCGAGTGGGAGCACTACAACATTTCTGATAAGTATATGTGAATGACATATTGTTGATCGGAAATAATGTAAAATTTTCTGGAAATCATAAAGGAGTTTTTCAAAGAAAGACCTCGGTGAAGCTATTTACATATTAAGCATTAAGATCTATAGAGATAGATCAGGACGCTTGATATATTTTCAATGAGTACATACCTTGACAAGATTTTGAAGTAGTTTAGAATGGAACAGTCAAAGAAGGAGTTCTTGCCTGTGTTGCAAGGGGTGAAGTTGAGTAAAGACTCAAAACCCGACCACGGCAGAAAATAGAAAGAGAACGAAAAGTCATTCCCTATGCCTTAGTCATAGGTTCTATGAAGTATGCCATGCTGTGTACTAGACCTATTGTGTACCTCACCATAAGTTTGGCAAGAGGGTACAATAGTGATCCAGGAGTGGATCACTGGACAGCGGTCAAAAATATCCTTAGTGGAATAAGGAAATGTTTCTCGGTCATGGAGGTGACAAAGAGTTCGTTGTAAAGAGTTACGTCAATGCATGCTTTGACACCGATCTGGATGACTCTAAGTCTCAATCTAGATACATATTGAAAGCGGGAGCAATTAGCTAGAGTAGCTCCATGCAAAGCATTGTAGACATAGAAAATTTGCAAAATACATACGGCTCTGAATGTGGCAGACCCATTGACTAAATTTCTCTCACAAGCAAAACATGATCACTCTTTGGGTGTTAATCACATAAGCGATGTGAACTAGATTATTGACTCTAGTAAACCCTTTGGGTATTAGTCACATAGAGATGTGAACTAATCGCATAAAGATGTGAACTATTGGTGTTAAATCACATGACGATGTGAACTAGATTATTGACTCTAGTGCAAGTGGGAGACTAAAGGAAATATGCCCTAGAGGCAATAATAAAGTTATTATTTATATTTCCTTATATCATGATAAATGTTTATTACTCATGCTAGAATTGTATTAACCGGAAACTTAGTACATGTGTGAATATATAAACAAACAGAGTGTCATTGGTATGTCTCTACTTGACTAGCTCGTTGAACCAAAGATGGTTAAGTTTCCTAGCCATAGACATGAGTTGTCACTGTAGGTCGCATTTTCTGTCATGCATGTACATCCATGACAAATTTATGACAGAATCAAGATAGTCATACTTGTGCTGTCGTAAATGTGTTCCATGACATTGCCAAAATTATCATCACGGAAGTGTCCACTTCCATGACGATAAATCGCACGTCACAGACATGCTTTCGTCAAGGGTGACCGACACATGTCATCCACCGTAACGGAACACCGTTAAGCTATCAGGTCAGATTTTTGATCCGTTAACCCGTTAACAGTCACGACCAATGCCGATTTTCCACGTGTAAAATTCTCATTGGCTGACGGATCCACGTGTGAGCTCCGCGTTGGCACATGTGTCACTCATCCAACGGTCGAGATGGGCCTATGATATGTTGACACGTGGACCGGCCCAAAAGTGGCCCACAAAGTTTAAATGAGCCAGCCCAACCGAAGGCCCATAAGATTTAGCAGACCATAATGGGCCGGCCCAGATAAAGGCCCACAAAATTTAGCGGACCATAATGGGCTGGCCCAGCTAAAGGCCCACATGATTTTGTAGACCATAATGGGCCGGCCCAGCTAAAGGCCCACAAGATTTTGCGGACCACAATGGGCCGGCCTAGCTAAAGGCCCACAAGATTCTGTAGACCATAATGGGCCGGCCCAGCTGAAGGCCCAACATTCTCTGTCAAATCGGTCCGTCAATGGCCTGTCCTGAACTTGTCATCAAAGCGGCCCATGGTCACTTCTGGCCCGTTAACAGTCCGCTAAGTAATTGGTCCAAATTACGACATGGTGTATTTCTGGCCTATTAAAGGTCCGACTTCATTTGGGCCCATTTACAGGCCATCAAAACTTTCGGCCCATAAACGACCGTGAAGGATTTGGGTCATATTCGGCCATGTCTGATGCCTATTGTCATTTTTGGCCTATTGTCATTTTCGGCCTGTTAACGCCGGACGTAAACCATGGGCCATATGTGGCCCAACGTCATATTGGGCCCATTAAGGACCCATATAAAAATGACGATAATCTAGCCCGACCAAAGTTCCGGCCTGTTAAAGGCCCATGTATTAGGTCGGCGCATTTACGACCCGTCCGAATTTCGGCCTGTCAAAGATCCGCATCATAAATGGGCCACCATTTCGGCCTGCTAAGTCCAGTGGGTTATTTGGCACAATCAGGGCCCAATCTCACTTTCGGTCTATTAAAGGCCCATGTTTTTATGGGCTCGAGATATTTACACCTGTAAACGGCCTATTTATACTAAGGGCCCAAATTATGTTTAGGCCTGTTAAAGGCCCACTATGGGCACAGGCCTACTAGAAAAATATGAAAGCTTATGATGATTTAGGCCCAGATATTTTTAGTGGGCTACATGCCAATTTCAGCCCGTAATCGTTTTTAGCCCAATTGGAATGGGCCCGACGAATGTTGGCATGTTGGGATCCTACGAAGCTTTCGGCCGAATACATTACTAAGATAAACCTACACTATACAAAAATAGCGTCGTAATTACTGCAGCCTGAGCCAGCATCATAAATGTTGTATCACAACAAAATGAATTCCAACCATACAACAAAAGGCCTGTTGGCATAAAGTTTACAGTCCTTCCAGATAAAAGCACCATCAGATGTATAGAAGCACAGATCATTTGACTTGAGTGCTAATGTTTCAAGCTGTAGAATCTAATGGAGCAGCACGATCTCCACCTTTTTTCGGCCATTGCTCTTGAACAACGAAATGAATGTATGATAGTCTGGTTTCAAAACCATTCATATCTTGACGACATTTCTCAACCACTATTCTTGTTTCTGAAACAACGTCCATTAGGGATTGGACTTGTGTCTAGAGCATAGATATATCACTCTGTCTAGTAGGAAGATTTTGTTTAGTAGGCGATTTGGACGAGGTTACCTTGACAACCAACCCAGAATTACGCAAGAAGGTGCTTTTTGCACTATTAGTGGAGAGATACTGACGCACTGCAGCAAGAGGTGATATTGTGCCTGTAGTAGCCTCGTCACCTTCAGGTGGTTGTGGCTGTTCAATCATTTGTTCCATAGCTTCCTGAAAGTTTGAACTTGTAGATTAGTGTACCAGATAAGTTACTAATGAGACAAAAACAAACAAAGTAGGTTAAATGTTTATACATAACTTATTTTGGTGAACTACTGTAATACATTAGCATGTATTGTAGTGCCAACTACATAATAAAATCACTTTCGGAACATATGTCCATATAGCATGCCTACTGTATTGTGTATTTCCTCACATTCGTTGACATCTAACGATAAAGAGACATGGTTTAAAGTAGGATGAACATAGTATGACATCATTCATATCATGGTCAAACATATATAAAACAAACAGGCTATTTTATTATTGTGTGTGCACGTGAACATAACAACTAGATTATAGATCAAGACGAAAAGAATATCCTTCATCTCTTTTAAACCATGTAAGGTGAAATGATACGTTAAGACAACTATGAATAAAAGTGAACAGAGTAACTGACATTGACTGTAAACCAAGTAGTTAAATGAACACATCACAGTACCAATCAGTTCAAGGCAGGAGGAGTAAGGACTTACAACAGCGGCTTGAACTGGTGTGCTCATGCCCTTCATCTTGCTGGTGTGGCAATCCTTGAAGATTTGCACTGCATTCGGTTCAGGTTCTTTTTGGTCCGCACGGGCTTTCCTCTGTATTTGGAACAAGTCAATATAGATACGATAATATGGCACAAAAAAAGAAGGAAGTAGCAGCTATTTACAAGAGCCTCACAGTGTGCAATATAGCTACGAGATCCTGTTGTCTGTTGGAATTTCACTTTAGAACGGTTGGTTTTGTTCTTCAAACAGTTAGCCTAGAAGAAGATACACTTGTAAGGCACATACATAAATACAAGTTCAATATGTGGTCTGATCAAATACATATAGCCTACCTGATACATTGGATCAGACCAGTGTTTAACGAGGGCTGTCCAGTCTTCATCTGTAATATATTCCACTGGAGATGTTTGGGCAATTTCATTGTTAGCCTTGCCTTCAAAGTGAGATTTTCTAAGGTGGTACCGATACTGTCATAGAGCAGACTGAAAAACATGAGTGCATGCTTGTTTAGTTGCATCATCTTTC